>NC_046662.1:118236781-118238169 GCF_010883055.1 Belonocnema kinseyi | reverse complement strand
ATTTTAATGTCATTTTAATCAAATATGAAGCAAATTTTCACTTTTCGCGATTTTCTGCCTTTTCATCGCCGTATGGTGGGTTGAAATTTTTGTAAAAAAAAAATCAAAACATGGTTTTCGATGTGTGCTTCTACTTTTTCATGCCGTATGGCCTTTTGTGATTTTTCAAAATGACGGACCTGTCATGGCTACCACAATGTCATGGCTGTCATATTCGATCCTATATCTTGAAATTTCGAAAAACTAATAATAGATTCGTAATCAGACACCCCAAAAATCCCTATGTTCAAACCAACATCGGGCTTTTGATGTAAAGTGATTTTTTCACTTTACAGCCACCATATTGGATCCGCCATCTTCAAGCTTCAAAAAACTAATAGTAGATTCGTAATCAGCGACCTCAAATACATAAATAAAGTGGATTGTAAGATTCAATTTTATGTTCTTAAAAGAATCAGAGTACACATAAAGGATTATGTTTAGTTGTTTCCTTCATTGTGGCAGCAATGACTGGTCCGTCATTTCGAAAAATCACAAAAGGCCATACAACATGAAAAAGTAGAACCTTCAACGAAAACACGGTTTATTTGTGTAATTTTTCAGAAGTTTTTTTTCACCTGGGCGAGCCAATGAAAATGGATTCAATGCAATGGATCGGGGTTACATGGCTTGACTGCATGCCAGAACAAGCCGGCAACAGAGAAAGAGAGGCGACACTAAGACCAATAGAGGGCGGGCATCCGATAGAGGAAGAGCGATGGTTTGTGACCCACAGAAACATCAACACCCAGGTTTCTCTCAAGCCTAAAGATCTGGCTGAAATTAATGACGAGCTTCGTGGATATTTTTCTGAAGAATCCGACCTCTGGACTATCAATTGTTGTGTGTATAATGCAGCCAGAGCTTTGGCCGATGCGAACCGTAAAACAAAACCAAAGCTTGATCATAGGACTAAAAGACGAATGCATCAACTTGCCATAAAGATAGGCTGGACAAGACAGCATTCGTCCCGCATTCAATGTGTGATTGACAATATCACATTTGGCAGGAATTTTACCGCCAAGGTTCGAAAGTTCGCGCGCGAACTCCGGACCCGTTATCATACACTTAACAAGTCAAAGCTGCTGAACTTCAGGCAGAATATTATTGAGACAATGGGGATACTATCAGACGTTAAGAGAAGTCTAGAGCGGAGGGAGAGGTGGGTCAGAGAAAATCAACAGTTTCTCTCTAACACATCTCGACTCTTTCAAGACCCTCCAGCTACTGTCGACCACCCGCACAAACCAGAGGGTGTCGAAGTATTTTGGAGAAAAGTCTGCGAAGTGCAGCATAGACTGCACGAAGACTCATATAACATAAATTATTATAACATATATAACATATAT
>NC_046662.1:118232371-118236681 GCF_010883055.1 Belonocnema kinseyi | reverse complement strand
TTCCGGCTCGGGACCAGATGGTATCAAAACCTTCTGGTGGAAGAAGTTTTCTTCAAACTATCAGCATTTCGCCCGTATTTTGACTTCACATTTCAAGTCGGAAGAACCAATTCGGCAGTGTTTGGTGGAAGGGCGCACAATACTCCTGCCGAAAATAGGCAACTTAGCTGACCTGAAGAATTACAGGTCGATTACTTGTTTGAACACACTGTGTAAGATATTCACAGCTATCCTAAATGATAGGATTGTTCGGGAAATTGAACCTGTATAGCAAGAAATGTACGAACAACGCGGCTCAAAGAAAGGCGTAGCAGGATGTCAGGAGAACCTGCTCATCGATAGATGTGTCTGCAAAGATGCAGCATACTATCAGCGTGATCTATCGATGGGCTGGATTGATTACCGGAAAACTTTCGATTCGACTTCCCATAGACTTGTCATCTATTTTTTGGAAAGCTTAAAGGTTCATCCACAAATCGTGAGGTGCATAGAGAGATTGATGCTGCTTTGAAAAAACAGATTTACTATCTCATCTGGAAAAAATCGTGTGACAACTAAGAAGGTCACCTTTTAGAGAGGTGTCTTTTAGGGCGACAGCATGAGCCCACTCCTCTTTTGCCCCACATTATTGCTACTATCTCTAGCACTTCGCCATTCCGACTATAAAGAATACTCTCCGAAGCAGATACAAACCTCTCATCCGGCAGATATGGTCTTCCGAACTTTCGGAGAGAAACAAAGTATCTACAACGAACATGCTTGCTGTCGAGGTAGTACTGTATTCATTTGGAGTGGTTCCATAGACGAAGAACGAGCTCTGATCCCTTGATAACGGGGCACGAAAAGATATGCAGGTGAATAAAAGCATGCATCTCAAGTTTTCTGTTCCGCGACTCTACATGTTACGCCGTCAAGGTGGTCGCGGAATATTGAATCTTGAATGAATTTACAATAGGATTATTCTGGGTACAGTACATATAGTCGCAAATGGAAGAGACCCTCTTCTTAAAATGGTCAGGAAGCACGACGAAGTGGGCAAATGAGCGTTTCTGTACAAAGCACCGGAGGAGGCTGCTGAAACACTCGGACTTAACTTCAGTATTAGAGGTCGTAAGAGGATGCACGGTATCTTTCACAGAAATGTGGAGGATCAGTCAATGGCATATGAGCTAACTTTTGCTTTCCTTAAATCACCCGTATTGAAGTCTGGCACGGAGGGTTTCATTTTGGCATGTCAAGACGGTGTCATTTCCACCTTACCATACCGTCGCCACGTTTTGAGCCGAGACATTCCCGATGATAGCTGCAGGGCATGCCATGCACACCTTATGCATTTGGTACACATACTATATAGTTCACATATGCCCAACGTGGAGAAACTCCCGCCAGCCACACATGTTTTGCGCTTTCCACTATTTTGGCTGGAGAGCGAGAGTGGTGGTAGACGCGTGTTTAATGCTCTCCTCTTAGACCCAAGCAGCACCGCAGATACGAAAATCTGACAGGGTGCTTGGGGCCACTAACTTTTCAATATAAATTTGAAATAGTGATTAGAGTTTTAATTATTTTATTTGAGTATTTTTACATTTATTGGAAATAAATGTAATTAAAAAGAGAATTGTAGAAAGTTTTTCTTTTTTGTACAAATGTACATTATTGAATATTTTCGTGTCACCATTTTTTACATTGTGCATATAATGTATAGAAACGTTGGGTGATACTTTTTGCAGTATAACAATTTATTAAGATCATGCACAAGGTAGAAATGTACGTGACAGAAATGAAATATAATTTAAAAATCTGAATCCTATTCCGTATCAATAAATTCAAATATGTACTAATAAAACTAAATATTATATGTGTTAAATACAATATTCGAAATTGAATTTGAGCCTACTACGTTGATATGTTTAAGTTTAAAAATTTACTTTAAGTCTTTACTTTTACTTTTAGTCGCCCCAAGCATCCTAACAGATATTTCGTATTTGCAGTGCTGCTTGGGTAGAAGAGGAGAGCGTCTATGCATGCATCTAGCACCACTCTCGCTCTCCAGCCGAAATAGTGGTAAGCTCAAAACATGTGTGGCTGGCGGGAATTTCTCCACGTTGGACATGTCTGATCTAGTTGTCCAACTCATGCGGAAACAACCTACATCCAGAGGCACAATGCTGCACTAAGAGTGCTTTATTACCATCTCTGTCACTCTTACGGCATCAACCTCAATATCGCTCCTTTAAATGCTCCCAGGGAAATAGAGTCCATTTTTGAGAATGAGAAGTGCCGTATATACTAGAACTTTATATTCTCGACAATTGTTTCTGTTGCACACTCCAGGCCTGACATGGTTCTTTTTGACTTCGAGAAGCGGACCATGTTCGTTATCGAATTTTCAGCGCCAGCTGATAAAAACATCATAGCCAAGGGGAATGAAAAAAGAAAAAGAGGTATAGAGACCTCATAAGGGAGTTGCGACGATTGTACCCGGAATATTCTGTCAAACTAATCATCCTTATTATCGGCGCTCTTGGAGGTGCCAAGATTTCACTGGTTAGTAGCCTGAAAAGCATCCCTGAGTGTCCTCAGGGTGCACGAGACTTTTGCCGGATCGTCGTATTGATTCCGTCACAGACTGTAACGACCTATCTCGCGGTTATTATTTATTTATTGTTATTGTTTATTTATTATTATAAATTCTTTGCATAAATATCTAGTAATTTCTGGTTTATGGAAGTTAATATTAAATTAACTCTTTCCTCCCAACACATTTTACCAAGTTTTTATTAACTCGCATTCTTGTCTGTAGGGATCAAATTTTGTAATTAATTTTGCATCCACTTCTAATGGGTGTGATCCGCTCAAATTTTACATGATGTTACAATTAAAATTAAACAAGTCTTTTCACATTCGGGGAGGGGGTGCCCTCCTTGCGTACGCACCTGAATGGTTCCATAGTTCATAGAAACTTAATAAAAGATCACTTAGAGACTTGAATAAAATGTGAATATGTCAAATACATAATTATGAACAAAATACTGTGGTGCCATGGTTCACCGTTTGAAAAAGACTAAAAAATTCACACAGAATTTAGAAATATCGAAATTGTATATAACATGGTTCCTATAGTTTATTCGTTCCAATAACACTATGGTTCTGCAGTTTTGAAAGTGAAGCTAATTAAAGTTATCGAAAAGTTAGATAATGCTATATCACGCATGAAAGTTTTAAGGAACGTTAATTAGAAAATGTAAAGGAGCCACGACGTCGTAACTCGTTCGTCTTGATAGTGAGCTTGCACCTCGTTTTTAGATTTATCGATTTCATGCACTACGAGATGATATCTGCAAATTTTTAAAATAGCGCTTTTTCGAAAATAGCCCGTATTGACACCCGAAGATCTTTTTTTTTTTTTTTTTTTGACAGCGCCGATTTTCATGAACATTTCACAAAATAATTTTCAAACATCCCTAAACAAAACACAAAAAGACCTGGAAAGTATTTGGGCCTCGTTCCGCAAATATGCATTTTTTTAATTTGGTGCATGGACTGTGTTGCACGGCAGGCTAGCCGCCAGCCGGCTGGCATAGTAGTGCGGTGGCGCCACGTAATGGACTCATTGTCATCTGTTCTCCAAAACAAAAATCGAAATTCGAAGTACATGTACACGTAATTATATGTTTCGTCTCTTAGGCTTGTTGTATAAAACTTGTTTGATCAAAAATAGCGAAGATAGAAATGAAGCTTTTAAAAAACTTATTTTCATTACGGAGTACTTTAAACTGCACAAACTCTAAATACAGCATCTTTTTAATTGACAACATTTTCCCAAAAAAAATGAAATTCTATAAAGCATTCAGCTTCACCAAGATAGTCCGAGCCGCTGATTCTCATCCAAAGAAAGTACTGAAGATTAATCTTATCGCCAATTCTTCAAATCCATTACGTAGCGCCAGCGCACTACTATGCCGGCCGAGCGACGGCTAGCCTGCTACGCAACATAGTCAAAGCACCGAAAGAACAAAATTCATATTTTCGGAACAAGGCCCAAATACCTTTCAGGTCTCATTATGTTTTGTTTGAAATGCCCTAATTTTTTCGAAAAATTGCAGGTACTTATTGCTCTGTACACACGCTGCAATTGAATAAAAGCATTATGACAATTTTTTAAATTAAAGTTGGAGTATTAAAGAAAAATGCTGAAACTTGGTGAATCGTCTTGTTTCATAGAGTACTTTCACATAAAAAATCGGCGGCGGAGAAATCCGCGACATCCGTGCGCAGCGATTTCACGAATTTCGCTGAGCTGACTCATA
>NC_046662.1:118220359-118232271 GCF_010883055.1 Belonocnema kinseyi | reverse complement strand
AAACAAAATTAATTAAATTGAAAAGTTGCTGAATTTTGATGATTATTTAATCAAGATGACTAATACTGATTTGCTAAATTACCTGCATACAAGATTAAAAAGTAGAAAATAATTTAAATTAAAAAAAAAAATTGTATGTATGTATGTATTTCTTCCTCAAGTGTGCATTCTTTCACCTAAACCTATTAATAATTAATTCACAGTTCTCTCTCGCCTTTCTCTCAAACGCCTTCACGTATCCGGTAAGGATGGGGTTCGATGTACAACAGAGCGCTTTGCGTACTAAGTCTTCGTGAGAATTCCCGGTTTTCTCCTCCGCCCATTCTTGAATCCCCTTCACCCATTTATTCTCTATTACCCATTTGCCCCTTCGCGATTCCAAATGTGCATAACACTCTCCTCCTTAGTCCCACGGAGTCTACATGAAACATCTTCAAACCCTTTATTTCCCGCGTTCTCCACATTTCCACACCTAAGTTTTTCCCATTGATCCTTGACTCCTCCCTTCCAGGAAACCTTTTCCAACGTTTATACTCTTTGCAATATTTCGATCTCTCAGATTTTCCCCAATCTCCGTGAATCTCTTGCACCAACCTAGTCTCTTCTCCTCTTAATAAGTTCTTCTCTGTCTCCTCTTTCTTCCCCCCTACCCATAGCCATCTCACTGTTTCTCCATCTCCCACCGCTCTGCATGCTCCTGGAAAGTTTTACCCCAACTCGTCGGATTGCCATTAATGATCCCTCTTAGTTTATCTTCTAAACATATTCTAGGCCATCTGTCCTTATTCATCCCACAGATTTGTATGAGGTATCTGATGGCTCTTTTCCTAGCCTCAATATCTATTCTATGTCTGCCCGCTTTCATTTTCCAAACTTAGTTTGGTTTTGTTTAACCCCATCGCCATTTTAACAAACCTTCCTTGTACTCTCTCAACCGCTTCTCTTCTATCCCAACCGCGTATTTCTATCCCTTACATCTCTCCTGCTTAAACCAGTACGTCCATCAGATACAGTCTTTTACCTAGTTTATTAATACTCGCTCTTCTTATTAGGCCCATGCCACATTCGCAGCCATTCGAGTTTTCCATGCTAACTTCTGGACATGTTTGGTGTAAGTTCCTCCCGTGGATAACCCAAACCTTGAATATTCATACTTGTCTACTACTACCTCTAGCTCTTCCCCACCCACTATCCACATTTCCCCTTGTTTTCTTGTCCCTCCCATCCTAAAAATGATCACTTTAGCTTTATCTGCGTTTATCACCAGCTTATTTCTTTCCACTTATAAGTTTCCCAGCATTTCACCTAGACCTTCTGCTCAATCTGCCACTAAAGCTACCTCGTCCGAAAATCTCAATGCAATATTCCCCCCCCCCCCCCTATTGCAGTTCCCCTATATTTCGTTTTTTCCACGCCCCGTCCATGCCTCGAATAAATTTATTAAATAACGTTGGACTGAGAGGACCTTGTCTTACTCCTCTGAACGTAACGAAACAATCCGTAATCCCCTCTCCCGTAATAACTTCATTTAGCGTCCTTCCATATATTTTCCTTATCATGTTCAGCATCCTACCCTCGACCCCTATCCGCTTCAGTTTCTCCAGTAAGATGCCTCTGTCCACTGTTTCAAATGCCTTCTTCAAATCCACAAAAGCCACATAAAGTTTACTCCCTTTAATCTTCAATTTATTATTAATCAGCGAATTAAGTACCCATACGTGATCCCGTCTTGCTCTCTTCCGCCTAAATCTACTCTGGCTTTTCTCATATAAGCCTTTCCCCTTAAGCCAAATTCTTAATCTTTCATCCAGTATGTCTGCTAGTATTATATTCCCTACATTATGTAGCGCAACCCCCCTGTAGTTTCTCATCTGGCTTTCTTTCCCATCCTTATAAATTAAAAAAATGATGTTCGGGTAAGCATTTAATAAAGTCTATAGATATCCCGTCCTCTTCCGCGGCCTTCCTTCTTTTCATCCTAGTCCAATGCAGTTTCATAACCACATGTAAATTCACTATCTCATGAAGGTTACTAGAGAAATTATTCTCTACGAAAAACCTTGGGCATCTGCAATAGATATAAGTAATAACTGTAAAAGTATTTATCGTTAAAATTAATCACACGACCGGTTCAGACAAACTATTCATGCACTAAAATTGTATTGCAGGCGCTCCACGTTTTTCGTGAAGAATAATTTTTCTAGTAACGTTTATGAAATTATGAATTTGCATGGGGCTATAAAACTGCATTCGACTATGATTAATTATTTTAATCTTTTTAGTTCATTTAAAATGTATTTTTCATTATTTTAATTAAAAGGTGTTTGAGAAAAAAATTAATTTAAATTATTCAGGTCTTAAAAACGATTTTCTTACTTATACAACCTTTAGTTTAAATTATCGATTTTTTACTAAAATCAATTGCATGAATTTTTACGTGTTTTAAAATACAGACAAAGCTATCAAAAAGACCGCTATGAATAATACCGCTTCCCCCGATCCTTCCTCGAGCTCATCGAGACACTTCCCCCACTCTCACCCTGACTTCGAAATTCTAATCAATCGCTATGAATCGAGCCGCCGTAAAAATCACAATTTTTATGATTTTTAGGTTTTTTTTTATATTTCCCAAATATATCAAATTTTTGTTATATTTAGTTAAGACATATCAAATTTTTTTGGATATTTTTTCAAGACATATTTCTACATTTACAAAAGAGTGTAACAGTTTTAATATGGAAGAGGAAAGAGTTGATATTCGAAAAGCTAAAATTTCGAGAAAAAAAAAGTTATCTTTTTCAATTATCTTCACTTTTTGTGATTCATCTTAAGCTGTATAAAGATTTAAATTTGGTGATTTTTCGTACAAATAATTGCAATATCTCGTCTTTACAAATAGTGAGTAAAATGAACCTACCGAAAAATGGTTTAAATGTCGCATCTAGACGCTTCTCTGCAATTTGTCTTCTGAGAAAATTTAGTTGCGTTACCTACATTTATAGTTGTTTTACTTAAATATCTGGTTGTTTCAGCTAAATTTATCTTTCTAGAAATTATCTAGATAAATTAGCAAAATAATTTTTAGATGGAAAAAGTAGCTGAAAGAGCTAGATGTTTAGGTAACAGAGCTAGAAATTTAGGTAACAGCTATATTTTCTTAGAAACGAAATCCAGCTAAGCGTTTAGCAAGGACAGCTGAACCATTTTTTTCAGTATCAAATTGACATCACTGAACGGTTATAACTTCCTAGAAAATGGAAAGACGTAAATCTACAAATTCTGCGATTCAAGCTGAATTAAAATCAATGAAAAAATGCAGAAGGCGATGCATCTAGTGAGCCTCTAAAGATAAATTTCAACAGTTTATTGAAATTGATTAAAAAATTATTAATAAACTAACATCGACAGTCAATCGAATGTTTTTTTGCATTACTAATTCAAACTTTTTTCTTAACATTTGATCATCTTTGTAATACCAGAATTTTATCTTTGGGTCGCCAGAATTGTGTCGTACTGAATAATAAATAATTAAAATATTTTTGAGAATTTTCCTCTTGTTATATCGATATGTAGATACATTTTTAAAAGCAAACTGTTATTCGAAGAAATCTTAAAATAATCATTTTCCTTTTCAATTTGACAATACCTATTTTTGAATTTGCAGGAGAAAGAATATCGGCTAATTCAGAAGCGGCGCAACATTACTTGGCAGTTTTAAAAAATCATGGTCACCAAAAACACACTAGCAACTTTCTATAATGCAGATGAATCCCTAAAATTGCGAATAGTCTTGTTTGGAAAATGAAAAAATCTACATTGTCATACATTTTTTAAAGAAAAATAATAAGAAATTAAAAAATGCTTAGAACTAAAATCCTTGAATTCCCAAATATAAATATTTTGAAAAATTTCCTGTTCCAATTAAAAATTCAGGGTGAAATTAGAAAGCTCAAATTTTTATATCTGAAAATTTTTAATTTGAGGTGAAAATCTTTTGAATTTTAAACTTTTAAAACTGAAGCTTGACAAATTTTTAATTCAGAAATATTTCATTTAAACTCTCAATAATTCATACAATAAAAGCTTTTAACACCTTTTAATTTTGCATTTTTTAAATCAAATTATGTTAAAATAAGAAATCACAAATTTTTAATTTTTATGACTGTAACATTTTAGAGATTTCTGGTTAAAAAATATAAATTACGCTATTATTTTCTAGGTACAAAATGATAATGCTTCAAGAAAATTTCATTTCTTAACATTAGAAATTGAACGATTAAACCAATTTTTTAACTAAGAACTTTTAAAAATAAAAGTTAAATTATTTTTATTTTAAGTTGTTCCAGATTAATATTTTTTCATTGTTATTTATGGATAAAAATTTAAGTTTACCAATTGAAAATGTTAGAAATTAACTTACTATCAAAATAATTGAATTTTCAACTAAAAAAAAGAGAAAAACAAACTTCCAATGAAATAGTTACATTTTCAACCAGAAAGATGAATTTTTTCATTGAAATGAATAATCTTCAGCCAAAAAATAGAATTTTTTTATTTAATTCAAAGCCCAAAAAAATTAATTAAAAAAAAATTCATTTTCAAACAAATGGTTACATTTTCAACTAAAATTATGAATCTTCAACAAAAAAGTTTAAAATTTTAATTAAAAACTGTTAAACTCGTCCAAAAATATATAAAATTTACACAATAGTTGACTTTTCAGCCAATAAGAATTTTATTTTAAATTGTTGAATTTCAAAGCCAAAGAGATGATTTTTTTACAAAACAGTGTAAAGTTTTTTTTAAATGGAATAGTTCAAAGACTTCTGGTTAAAAAATATAAACCAAAGCTATTATTTTTAATGCTTTAAATTGAATAATATATTAATATATTTTGGAGTTTTAAGGACTAAATCATTTTGATCCAGAAAAATGGATTAATTACCATTCTTTTTTGATTGGAAACTTTTTAAATTATAAATTGAATTCTTTTATTTTAAGTCGCTTCATATTATTAACTTTTACATTTTTATTTATAAATCCAAACTCAAAAGTTTTATTGACGAATTGACAATCCCGAAAATCGAACTGTCTAACAAAACATTTTAATTTTCAACTGAAAAAAACTAATAGCTTTGGTTTATATTTTTTAACCAGAAGTCTTTGAACTATTCCGTTTAGAAAAAAGTTTACACTGGTTTGTAAAAAAATAATCTTTTTGGCTTTGAAATTCAACAATTAAAAAAATCCCTTATTGACTGAAAAGTCAACTCTCGTGTAAAATTGATACACTTATGGATAAGTTCAACAGTTTTTAATTAAAAATTGAAACTTTTTTTGCTGAAGATTCATCATTTCAGCTGGAAATGTAACTTTGTTTGAAAATGAAAGTTTTTTTTAAATTAATTTTTTCGGGCTTAAAATGCAATTGTTTTGTAGCAAATTTTTCTTTCTGATTTGAAAATTCATCTGCTTTGGGAGAGATTTCATCTTTTATGTATAAAAACTTAACTATCTAAATGAAAATCTATTTGTTTTGATTAAGAATGTATTAATTTTTCTATAAAATTTGTCTTTTTTTGTTGAATTGATTTTTTTTGTTTTAGAATGCACAATTTTTGAATAACAGTGCAAAATATTATTCTGGAACAACTTAAAATAAAAATAATTTTACTTTTATTTTAAAAAGTTTTTAGTTAACAAATTTGTTTAATCGTTCAATTTTGAATGTTACGAACTGAAATTTTCTTGAACTATTATCATTTTCAACCTTAAAAATAATAACGTAATTTATATTTTTTAACTAGAAATCACTAAAATGTTAAAGTCATAAAAATTTTAAATTGATAATTTCGTATTTTAACATAATTTGATTAAAAAATGGTAAAATTAAAACGTGTTAAAAGTTTAAATTTTCTAATTCCACCCTGAATTTTGAATTGGAACAGGAAATTTTTCAAACCAATTATATGTATTTCTGAACTGAATTAGAGATTTTTTGGAAAAACCATAATTCATATCTGGGACAAGGAATTCTAAAAAATAATTAACATTTTGAGTTAGGACAGGAAAATCTGAAAAATAAGTATAATCAGGGTACATTATAATAGAATTAATATAATATGTAATTAACTATATATGATATTATAATTATATTAACATCATCTCAATAGATGTTAATATTAACATTATTATTAATTAGCAGTAAATGATTGTGCTAGAGTTTTAAGCGATGGAAGTTGAAATAGCCTTTCAAAATTAGAAAATTTATTAATGAGAATCATTTAAAATAAAACAATTACAAATTATAAGTACTAATAAGTGCAAAATTTTGTATTAAGCCTTTTTAAAATTGCTAGTAATTTTAAATCTTGAAAATCGAAGTCCCAAGTAGTCATGAAAACAGTAAAATATAACTAAATTCTAGGAAGCTATAATTAGTTATCGTTTAATTCCAAATGATTCTCATAAACAAATTTTATAATTTCTAAAGTCCGGAGGCTATTTCAACTTTTTTGGTTTAATAGGTAAATCAATCGCTTAAAAACCCCAGCACAATCATTTACAGCTAATTAATATTAATATTAATACAATTATAATATCGAAGAAAATAGTAACATAGCGGAGAAATATAGCCTAAGGACAAGAGGAACTGTAATATAGACACAGAAATATGTAATGATTTTATGATTTAATTATTATCTGTTCAAGTAAAAATTCTAAGAGAGATCATATCTAGCCTCGTTTTATTAAAGAATTTAAGAGAGCCGAAGAATATAGTATAACACTTGTAAAACTATACAATGAAGACAATAAATTCTATTCTATATATACTTATAATATCACATACTTAATTATATAATTTATTTTTATCATGTAAAATAATATACACAATATAAAGTATACAATATAATGAACACAATATAATTTACAACAAAGTATTTATCACTGTATTAATATTCTAATATTGCATATATATTTTTATTTTTAAATTGTGCGAAATATTCAAGTATCATGAAAATTGCCCATTTCTTTAATTTCTTTCAAATGCGGATCAAGATATAAATAAAAATATTATAATATAACATAATTATAATACTATCAATAATAATATATGTATATATTTTAATCTATATAATAGTATTAATATTTATATAATTTATATTTTATACTTGAAATAACGTAACCTCAAAATATGCGCATATAAAGAGGCGCGCGAAGTATTCAAATCATGAGAATCGCCAGTATCGAAATCTGGAAATATTAAAATCCTAATCGCTTGATTTTATTGCAAAGCGGATAGAGATATAAATAGAACCGCCAAATGGTTCCGAACGGCAATCGTGCACCTTCGAGTTTTCAAATTCAGAAAAGGAGAAATGGTTTGCGCGCGCAACCCAGTCATTTATGTCGTCTCCTACTATATTTACACAGACATAGCCCTGTCATAGTATTGGACCACATCTCGTTTTAGATCTGGGATCACTGGGTCCCGTATCAGCGGTCTTTTCGATCCCCACTTTTCGAGTGGTTGCGCACACAACAGCACTTGTCTCGTGCAGCGGTACATATGATCTATATAATCCTTTCCTTTTGAAATTCGCCAGTTGCTCAGGAGCGTACTTATTTTCCGTTTCGCCCGCTTTTGGGTAAATTTAAATAATATGTAATAATTTTATAAAATAAAGTACTGAACCGTTTCAAAGTGGAAGGAGAATATAAGTGTACCTTTTTTACATACTTGAATATGTAATTGTTAATAAAAAATGAGTGATTTGCTATTTCTCATATTATTTTTCCTTGTACATTTACTTTATTGGTCTTCTGTCACTAAGAATATAAAGCATAACTTAAAGTGAAGTACACAATTTGAAAGAAGAATATAAGTATAATTCTTTTCACATACTTTAAATATGTAGTCGTTTATTAAAAATGAGTTATTTGGTATTACATATTTTATCTTTTCTTGCACACAAAAATGACAAACACCAACTAAACTCTTTTATAAGTATAATGAACAATTAAATACTCAACTAATATGGCAACTCGATACTTACTATAAAATTAATTTTCGAATGTGTTTGAAACTCATTGTATAATGCTTTGAAGCCGAAATTAATTTCTGAAGACAAATCGGAAGAAAAAAATGGTGTTATAAATCAAGGTTAATGACATTCAAAGTTAAAAAGTAAATTTTGGAGTTGTTTTAAAAATAATTCACTAAATCTTCTTCAGAGAACAAATGTATCTTTGAATTGTCTTCAAATGTAATTTTTGTTTTATTCAGAGAAAAGGAATATTAATCTAGTTTTTAAAAAAGCACTTCAAATTCAAACAATATGACATTATGATATTAAATATAAATACAAGACAAATATAATATTAAATTAAAACAATATAACATGCACCTCACAAGAAAATAAACAAGGTATTAAGTCGAATGCCGTACACGATGCTGCTGCCAGACAGACCCAGCCCACTGCCGTGCAACCAATCAGAGCAATCTAGGGCATACAAACCTAGCGTCCGGCACCGGACATCCATAAACTGCACAGTAGCCGATTTCCCAAAAAAGCTGGCCAAAAGTCGAAACATGATAGGAATTACACAAAACTTCGCAATATTATGTTTTTGAGGTCTTTGATCACGAATATGTCATTTATTTTTCAAAATTCAAAATGGCCGATCCGAAATGGCGGACGTCTACTACTTAAAACAACTCCGCTTCAACAAACTTTTGTATGCTCTAGTTTTTGAGGTCGCTGATTACGAATATGATATTTTTCCCCAAAATTCAAAATGGCGGACGTCTATTACTTACAGCAATTCCATTTTAACTATATTTTGTATGCTTTAGTTTTTGAGGTCGCTGATTAAGAACATGAAATTTTTTTCCAAAATTAAAAATGGCGGATTCAAAATAGTGGACGCGTACTGCTTAAAACATTTTGACCTCAATAAAATTTCGTATGATTCAGTTTTTGAGGACACTAATGACGAATCAGATTTTTTTTCTGATTCACACCGGCAATATAAAAATGTTGGACGTTTATTGAGTCTAATTCAGAAACGAGAAAAAGAGTACACAGCTTATTAGTGAATTTATTGTTCCTGTCTGAAAAATAATGTCGTGCAACAAGGAGAGACATATTTTTAAAAAGAATACGAGATTTGAGTTTCAAAGAGATTTTATTTCTCCTAAATCGTAGACAAAAACAAAGTTTACATACAAGTATACAAGTTTTAATAGAGAAAAATATGAACTACTCTCTGCCAGACAAACTTATGAAATTGTTTTACATCCAAATATTCTGAGTTGTACAAGTCTACTTTTTTGAATCAGTCAACTTGTATTTTGAAAAAAAATTAGATTTGTAATCAGTGACCTGAAAAAAACGCCAGTTTAATGAATTTATTTCATGCCCGGCTGTTTTGAGTAGTACACTTCCGCCATTTCGTATGTGCTATTTCGATTTTTAAATTAACAGTATCAATTCGTAATCAGCAACCTCCAAAACAAATGTGTATAGATTTGTATATTCTAATCACATACCGATAGTTGTCCAGCTTACCCGGGAAATCGTACTCGCTGCAGTGAGTGCGGCTAGCTAGCGCACCGGCCAGCTTCAGTCGGCAAGATTTAAAATGTTTCATGAAATATCGCACATTTTAGCAGCTGCTTTTACCGTAAAATGAAAGAAAATACTTTATTTTACATAATGAAAATGATCTTATCGTGGAACTCTGCGGAATTTCTAACTATTTTTATGGATTTTTATAAAATGTCAACACAACAAAACTTGAGGTGCATGACTGTGTTAAAAAAAGTTTGTACACAGTGAATTTATTATTATTTATTACTATATATTCTAGGTTGAGACCGTCAAAGTCCCTGACGCCTGGGTGATCCCGTTGCGTCCCCTTATAAACCTTAAGCGTGGCCCTAAAGTTCTTTCCGTAGAGAGAGGACCGCGGCCACGCTGTTGGCCGATATTTCAGACTCACTTATGAAGAAACTGCCTGTGAGTGTTACACGTTTCCCCGCAATCGCGGGTCAGTGACAGAGGATATGAGTGGAAGTATCATTGTCTTTTCCGCACAGACGACAGAGGCAACATTCCTCAAGCCCTATCTTATGTCTGTGGTACGAGAGGTTTCCATGTCTTATAAAATACACAGCAAAACTTTAGTAGGTGAAAAAAACGACATATGATATACTGTCTATACCTTCAGAAACACCTGTTACTGAACGCGATCTGAAAACAGTCACTAGGAAAGCTGTTATCACTTTCAAAACGACGTAGTAAAAATGCGTCCAAGAGAGTCACTTTGACTTGCTCTAATGCTGAATGCCTTACCAGTACATTACTGTTATTTTGCCAAAATGTGTAGAAAACACTTATTTATAATTATGGATGGTAGCTTGAACGGAACGAAAACATTTTTTTTCGACTTTTGGCCAGCTTTTTCAGGAAATCGTCCACTGTGCACTTCCTTAAAAAAATACTAAGACATAAATCCAGTGAAATCCAGTTATTCAAAGAATCAGAGTTCGAGAATGAATTAAATAAGCTGTTTGACATGGTACATAAAAATGCTCTCGAAGATATGTTGCATTTCGAAGACAAAGGATTCTTGCGTGCACAGCCTCAGAAAGGAAGGTGCCGATTTGTGGCTTTTCCCGTTGATAATTTGAAAGTGTATTGATTTTTTAAAAAGTGCTGTGGAGATCTTTTCATTTGAACCCCATTTTTTAAATATGTAGAAAACTGTGATATGAAGAATATCAGCATTTAGACAAGGTTTGGTTTGTGTGTCGTAGCCCAATAGCCGACCCAGTCGATTAGCCGTCTAACTGCCCAGTCGGCTAATCGACGTTGAATAGCCGACACTCTTCTTAAAATGGTCAGGAAGCACAAAGAAGTGGGCAAAGGAGCGTTTCTGTACAAAGCAGCGAAGGAGGCTGCTGAAACACTCGGACTTAACTTCAGTATTAGGGGTGAACAAAATGTATCAAATCTTATCTATCTCGAGTACTTAATCCTGAAAGCCCGGATTAAGAAAGAACAACAGAAAAACTACCGTGGACAGCTTCTCGATAAGAGGATGCACGCCATCTTCCACAGAGATGTGGAGAATCAGTCTATGTCGTGTGAGCTAACTTTTGCTTTCCTTAAATCACCCATATTGGAGTCTGGCACGCAGGGTTTCATTTTAACATGTCAGGACGGTGTCATTTCCACCTTAACATTATGTCACCACATTTTGAAGCAAGACATTTCCGATGATAGCTGCGGAGCTTGCCATGCATACACCGAGAATTTAGTACATATACTATCTAGTTATCCAACTCATGCGGGAATAACCTACATCCAAAGGCACAATGCGGCACTAAGAGTGATTTATTACCATCTCTGTCACTCCTACGGCAGGAACCTTAATATCGCTCCTTTAAATGCTCCTGGGGAGATAAAGAGTCAATTGCCCAGAATGAGAAGTGCTGCATATACTGGAACTTTATTGTCTCGACAATTGCTTCTGTTGCACACTTCAGGCCTGACATGGTTGTTCTTGATTTCGAGAAGCGAACTATGTTCGTTATCGAATTTTCGGCACCAGCTGAATGTAATCGTCTAATTAAACTAATCGTCCTTATTATCGTAGCTTTTGGAGATGCCAAACTTTCACTGGTTAATAGCCTGAAAAGCATCCCTGCGTGTCAACAATATGCTAAAACGCTTTCGGGAAAAATGCAGAATGCGGACGTCCTTGGGTCGGTCTGTATCCTCAGGGTGCACGAGATGTTTGCTGGATAGTCGTATTGATTCCGTTACAGACTGTAACCACCTATCTCACGGCCGTGAGACGTGCTTGTGGCAGAAGTTTTACCGCGATTTCGCTGGGATCGGGTG
>NC_046662.1:118213632-118220259 GCF_010883055.1 Belonocnema kinseyi | reverse complement strand
AATGTGGGCCTTTTCCTCAACTTTCAAATAAAGTATACTGAAATCCACTTTAATTATTTATATAATAATATAAATCAAATATTTATAAACAAATAAATTTTTTAAAATTTGTACCTGTTTTTTTATCTTTTATGTTTTAAAGAGTGGAGTAAACGTTTTTCTTAATCTAGTACAAATTTAGGAGGGGGTAGTCAAATACTTTCGAAGCAATGAATTTTAAAGCAGCAATTAATTTTGAATATGTTAAATTAACAACATAAAAATATACGATTTTGCAAGTGGATGGTTGTGTTTTACTTATCGCGTAGGCAGTCGAGTCCCAGTCCAAGCAAATGGCGCTGCGGTATTTGACTACCAACTCCCAAAGTTTTACCAGACGAAGAAAAACATTTAGTCTACTCTTTATAATAAAAAAATTTAATCTAATTTTAAAAAAAACTGGTCCAAATTGAAAAAATCTATTTGTTCATAAATATTTGATTTATATATGCGTGTGTGTGTGTAATTAGAAGTTTTCCGGCCAAATTCTCGAGCACCATGAGGACACACAGCCACCCAAGGACGACCGCCTTCTGCATTTTCTCCGCAAGTGTTTTAGCAAACTGTTGACACGCAGGGATGCTTTTCAGACTATTAACCAGTATGAGCTTGGTACCTCGAAGAGCGCCGATAATAAAGACGATTAGTTCAACAGAATTTTCCGGGTACAATCGTCGCAATTCCCTTATAAGGTCTCTATACCTCTCTTTCTTTTCTTTATCTTTGGCTATGATGTTTTTTACAGCTGCTACCAAAAATACGATCACGAACATAGATCGTTATCGAAGTCAAGGAGACCGTCAGGCCTCGAGTGTGCAACACAAACAGTTGTCGAAAATATAAAGTTCAAGTATAAGTGGCACATCTAGATAGTATGTGTCCAATATGCTCGGGGTGTGCATGGCATGCCCTGCAGCTATCATCGGGAATTTATTGATTCAAAATGTGGCGACGGTATGTTAAGGCGAAAATGACACCGTCTTGACATGCCAAAATAAAACCCTCATTGCCTGAGATCAATCCGGGTGATTTGAGGAAAGCAAAAGTTAGTTCACACGACATTGACTGACCTCCCAAATTGCTGTGGAAGATACCGTGCATCCTTTTATCGAGGAGCCGTTCACGGTAGTTTTTCTCCTGTGTTTTTTGTATCCAGGCTTTCAGGAATGAGTACTGGAGATCGATAAGATTTGATGAATTTTGCTCAACCCTGATACTGAAGTTAAGTCTGAGTGTTTCAGCAGCCTCCTCCCTGCTTTGTACAGAAACGCTCCTTTGCCCACTTCTTCATGCTTCCTGACTATTTTAAGAATAGGGCCTCTCCCATTTGCGACTTATGATGCATGCTTTTGTTCATGTGGATGACCTTTTGTGTCTCGACATCAAGGGATCTGAGTTCGTTTTTTGTCCCCGGAACTGCTCCAAATGAATAAAATACTACCTAGACGGCGAAGTGCTAGAGTGGATGAACATTTAGACTTTCCAAAAGACAGATGATAAGTCTATACCAGTTCGAATCGAAAGCTTTCCGGCAATCAATCCAGGCCATCGATAGCTCCCGCTGGTAGGATGCGGCATCTTTGCAGACATATCTGTCGATGAGTAGGTTTTCCCGACATCCTGCTACGCCTTTGTTTGAGCCGCGTTGTTCGTACATTTCTTTCCACACAGGTCCGATTGTCCGAAGAATGCTCTCATTTAGGATAGCTGTGAAAATCTTATACAGTGCGTTCATACAAGTGATTGGGCTCTAATTTTTGGGGTCAGCTAAGTTGCCCATTTTCGGCAGGAGTACTGTGCGCCCTTCCACCAATCACTTCGGAATTGGCTCTTCCGATTTCAAACATAAGGTGAAAATACGGGCCAGATGCTGATGGTTTGAAGGAAATTTTTTCCTCTAGAAGATCTTGATACCATCTGGTCCCACAGCGGAACAGTTCGCCATGCCTCATAATACATTTTTCGCCTCCTACGTAGTTATGGGTGGCCATTCTTCCTCAGGTGTTATGAGGGCATCACATAGCTCCTTAAAGCTATTTATGATCTCTGAGTCTTCGTCTAGTACGAGGTGTGTTCAAAAAATAAGGCGACTTTATGGTTATCTGAAAAAATATTTATTTATACCTCAATATTTATGTTGTCTCCTTCAAAGTAATCCCCCTCAGATATGATTCAAGAGTTTTAGAGCACTGGATACCATTTTTCACACAAAATTTCATGCAAACTCTTTGCTCCATTTTTTTCGAAAGAAGAAAATCGCCGAGCACACCAAACCCTTTTAACGTTTTACGCCTTTACCAGAAAAACAACACGAGCTGTATAGTCAAAACTGTGAACATATGATCGTGATGAGTGTACCAACACAACAAAACAACAAATTTTAAACTTGAATGTACGTAGCCCGCGAAAATTGAAAAGTCACCTTAATTTTTGAACACACTTCGTATATGCTTGGAAGAGTCAAGATGGGTACTGTCTTACCCAGCCTGTCTTTATAGCGAGTTCAAGTTTTTATCTTTTGGTCTTATGTTGAACCTTTGGTTTTGTTATACGGTTCGCATCGGTTGAAGCTCTCGCAGCATTATACGCACAACTGTTGATAGTCCAGAGGTCGGATTGTTCGGAAAAATGTCGAAGAAGCTCGTCATCCATTTCAGCCAGATCTTCAGGCTTCAGAGAAACCTGGATGTTGATGTTTCTACGGTTCATGAAGCATCGCTCTTTCTATATTGGATGCCTACCCACGGTTAGTCTTAGTGTCACCTCTCTGTCTCTGTTGCCGGCTTGTTTTGGATGTCGTACAGTAGCCGCTTCACTTACGTACCTTCTTTTTTGGAGTAGTTCAGCATGGTTTCGCAGACGTTGATGCGAAATGTGCGATAGCTCTGAGTGTTTCTCGCATCACAGAGCGTGCAGTCTTACCATGTAACACTCTCTTTTAGGGGCCACGGTGGCGGCGTAGCACTATCAAGTCGTGATTTAGTCGCTCGGCCCACCTGAAAGCCCCGAGATTTTGCCGATCCATCGCATTGACTCTGCCTTCATTGACTCCCCCAGTTCTAGAGTGCTCGGAATTATTGCCCGACCCATTGTCGGGAGCCCATTAATTTTTGTAACCATATTCATCAGAAATCCTTGGTACAGGGACCCTCAATCCGCACCCCAAAGACGCGTTTGGTGGCTTAGGAAATAGGCCCTTAGGTTTGATTTTCGCGAAATAAAAAACGAATACACACACACACACATATCACACTCTTTTGACCCATGAACAGATAGGGTTATCCTATTTGAGGCCCGTTGATTCGAGCCCTATCACGATTAGCATGTCGACCAGCCGACTACTAAACACGAGACAGAAGGAAGCTTTATATATATATATAGTTTATTAGTTTTCGGAGTTTATTGACATAAATTTCGGCTTCTACTATCTTGTTCTAAATACTGTCGCCAATCTCAGTGCCTGTCCAACCGAAAACGATGTTGTCTGCTTTGGAACTTTCGAAGTTTTCGGGCATTTATACTGAATAGCACAGACTTCGCGATCTTTTTACCCGATGGTAAAGCTTGATAATTCTCTTCCGATTGTACAAAAACTACACTATATTAAAATGAGTTTGACGGATGAGCCAGAATAGTTGTTCTCTCCAACATACCGACTTTTGGAGATAATTTTTTGCGGGTTTGGAACACCTTACTTGAACACTGCTATAATTTCTGGGCAATCTTCAAGGACACCTGTCAGATCATCAGAGCCTTAGGATTAATGGGAAGGCTGGCAGGTCAAAAGATGATCTACTGGTCTACCTGACAGTACAAAGGCTAGATAGGTCGATTCGTCGTGCATGGAAAGATGAGCCCAGTTCAGATTCGGGTAATCCCACCTTAGCTACCCTTACGATGATTCTCATCAGCAAGGTCAGCACTGTGGAAGCAGGAAATAGTGGACGACTACCTCAATCCTCTGGAATGAAGGATACGTCTGCAGGATTTGAGAAAAGTGAACAAGGACTACACATACTAGCTCACAATGCTTCTATTGGAAAAGGGGTTCACCCACTCTGTTCCGATAAGCATTATGTATAATACTGCACTCAGTGTAGGATAAAAGCTGTGGACCAACATCATGATCAAGTGAAGACATATTTTATGTTCGAATTGTCTCATAGGATATCGATCCAAGGACTGTTTTTTCGAAAAACGATGCCAGAATTTGGACGGAAAACACCTCACCTCTCTCCATGTATCTTAAACTGAAACAACTGCTGCGATATCTATTTCACCAGCTGTCGCTAATCTCACCATTAGATTCCCGTTCATCAATCCTACTAATCCTACTTTTTCTACAGCTGATTCTATACTTCCAGGTCTGGTGACTTCTCATTAAACGTGTTCCGTACTGCTGGACCAAGGAGTTCAACGATCATTTGTCTCTAAGTCAATAGTAAGGAGAGTTAATCTGCGGCGCCATCAAACCATCATCGCCGTGAAAGGAGTAGGAAAGCAACGGGCTAGAGCTCCCAGAGGCTTAGTGCTGCTATGACTGGAACCATCAACAAGGATCAACCCTCGCAAATTCATCGGTCGATCAGGCTGGAACAATCGAAATCATCTTGAGTACAGGGACCTATTCCCGCATCATTGAGAAGGCGATACGAAAAGGCCCTCCTGGCACTCTTACTGCCCAATGTACCTCCTTACATTGGATCGTATCGGAAGTTTTAACTATTGAGTCCCTACCTCGCATCAGGAAAGTGATCAGACTACCAGGTAAACTGGATGTACAATTGCTCGATTTAAATCTTGCATTCGTTATTCAGAAGAATATGCTGGACAAGGTGTAAACACGAAGTTCAGAGGAAGAAGAGTGTGAGAGGAATTTCTTTTCTATCCATAGACATGAATACATGCTCTGAGTATACGGCATAGGGGTTAATAGCAGCAAACAAGCGCTTTGCGTCCCACCGTGGTATCTGCCATACCTTACATAGCGACTGCTATACAAGCTTCGTATAGGCTGGTCTGAAACTCCGAGAGCTTCATAGCGAAGACTCTGCAGTTTCAGTGAAAATCGCGACGCACCTTAACGAAGATGGTACCCGATGGCAGTTTAACCCTTCTACAGTGCCACATTGCGGATGATCGTGGGAAGATCTTGTCGATGTTCAAATGAAAACTTGCACCATTTAAAATCAGCATTTGGCCGAATTACACATTTTTACCCAGGAAGAGACGGCTAAATTCGAACCGTCACCCATCGTGCCGCTGCTGGGACTCTTGATAGACCGATAGCAAACTCTGCCTTTCGCCTCTTAACACCAATTGTTGATACATCACTCGCTCCAAATATGAACGTCGTCCTTCTAATCAGCGGTCGCTGAGAGTCTTTCGTATTCTCAAACGAAAGAGGGGGGAGTTCTCCGCATAGAAACCATCGACTTAAATATTAATTTGAGTTCGCGGGCGATACGAGGTCGGGTGCGATTTTGTGCCTGGTAATTTGGTGTTATATTTAATGTGAACAATTCAATATGATCTGGGGTAGAAGATACTTTTCAGCAATAATAAATCATCTTGTTTATTAATAGTTAAAAATTGATATACCCTGATGTTTCTTTTCTAATCTAGCCACTTCAACACTGGGTTTTGTATAACTCTCTGTTCCCTTTTTTAAGTGAATTCTTTGCGAGCTATTCAAAGGACAAGTAGAATCTATTTTAAACAGTTGTTATGTACACGATCTTTGATTTGTTATAATTTTCTGTATTTTTTCACTATCGTCATCATAAGGAGCCAGATGAATTCAATTTAGGGTTGTTTTCATGTATTGTTTTTCGGTTCTTTCTTAAGAAGTTGTTTGTAGTTTTTACTTGTTCAGCCATACATTTTGTCATCGCCTATGGCTAAGTTGTCACATTAAGTGTTTTCAAAAATGGCTGAAACGCTATTTTTAGGTGTTTCAACCCTCTTTTGTTCGCAAACTTACGACCCGAAAAAATCCTGCTGAAACACCATGACGCGTCCCACTAGTAGGGGAAAATTTTTAATTTGTAGACTACTGATATCCAAGGTAGATATTACAGAACAAAATATTAATTCTTTTAACAACTTTAGTCTTATATCTACACTTTGAAAAAATAAGGTGAGTATTATTCTCTAGAATACTTACTGCAAAGCCCGCTCCTAATCTTCCTAAAACTTTTCGCCGCCCTTTACCGTCGCTAGCTAGAATCGCATAACCATCTTTCACAGATGCTCTGAATGGTGGTAAATGGCATAAGGAATATACATCTTCACGCAATATTCTTTGAAATGCGTTCTTTACATTTACAACCTCAACGTCACTAGAAACAGCGATTTCTTCAATTAATTTCTCCGCCATTTCCATAGAGATCATCGGATATGCAGACATTCTAAGTCTTCCTGCAGTTTCTTCCGAAGAAGCCTAATAACAGAGAGAAATAATTTTTTATTGAAAATTTGAAAATGGATTCTTCCAAAAAATACCCAGTCTAATATTTTTCTTTGTGTTTTGCTCGATCTCAAAAAAAAGAAGTATCTATTCGACATTTAATTATTTTAAATGAGTAA
>NC_046662.1:118210867-118213532 GCF_010883055.1 Belonocnema kinseyi | reverse complement strand
ATAAGGACAACCGCAGGATTTCGCCGGGAGCGGGTGCTAATCTGAAAAATTGCACCCGCTTCCATATATATATATTTTCTTTTATATATTGCAGTGAAACTTCTATAATACGAAGTGGCATAGGACGCGGAAAAAATCCGAATAACCGAATGATTCAGTTTTCAGGCGATATCTTAATAAATAAAAAATTTGTGATAATAATTTAAGTTAATGATCATAATTATAAATAATAATGCATAATAATACATAATAATAAAATAAATTAAAATATTAAGACTTAAAAAAAATGTGCAGATAAAAAATTATTCCTTGTTAAAATCATTTAGTGGCCCTGAATATGACCGATTAAAATAAATATCAGTTAGACTTATTAACGTGTCTACTCGTCTATCGTCATAACCGCGCGTTTTTATGAACAACCAAAAAAGTCTCTTATCCTTTTCTGAACCCAGAAGCTCCTCCTTTCACATTAACCCTCAAGTACATTTAATGCATTTAATGTGAGAACAGAATTATCATTCTGTTCTTGTACGAATTTTCGATCAGTATTTAGCGCAGCTGCAGCATACTTGGCTGTTACTGGTTCAGTTTCATCGCTCATCTCGCAATCGTCATCATCTTCTTCTGATTCCTAATGTTGTTTAGAATTCACAATTTGAGGGTTGCCAAGATCTCTAGGGTATCCAGCAACGAGCACATTGATATCCACGTTTGTGAACTCTTCGAAAGTCACATCTGTGCAGCCGATTTGATTTTGTACAGTAGACCATTCTGTAGAAAGATCTGTTTCGTCGGTCACCTTACTTTCTGTTTGACTTTTCGGTTTTTACAAAACCAGATTTCGGGAAGCAATCAGCCAATGTTGCAACTTTTACATCTACCCAAGTTTCATGCAGTTCAAAAATTCCTTCCAGCATAATGATTTTAACTTTTCCTCTGCTCTTTTTCAAAACGTTGATAATTCTTCTGACGACTCTTTTTCGGTACTAGAACTTAATGTTTTTGTATAATCCCCTTATTCATCGGCTGTAGCTTGGATGTTGTATTTGATAGTAAGTGAACGACCTTTATAGCTTTTAGAGTTCGGATCAATATTTTTGGATGAGCTGGACAGTTCTCTACAAACAACAAGACTTTTCGTTCCTGTCGTTGAAATTTTGTATCCATTCCCTAAAGCCAGTTTTCCTATATGGAACTTGTCCTCCACTATTTTTTGTTTTTCTCATAATTTACTGGTAGTGACTTTATTCCAATAAAACAACGTGGTTTTTTTTTACTTTTTCCCACAACTAGTAACTTCTCTTTTTCTGTACCACATATATTAGCAGCAACCATTACAGTGATGCGTTCCTTACTCTTCTTTCACCGTGATAATCTTCATTTTTAAAAGCTTGAGTCTTTTCAGGTAAGCATCTAAAGAACAACCCAAATTCGTCAGCATTAAATGACTATACATTCAGGTATGCATCTTCTTTGAGTTTCGCAAATGAAAACTCTTGTACTTCGAATTATCCAAACTATAAACTCTCTCGGGACGTCAAATTTTAATCGCATTGACGAAAACTTCGAAAGATCGAAATTCTAATTATAAAATATTTTTAACATTGAAAGGATAGAAGTTTTGGCAGGGACCAACAAAAAACTTCGAATTATCGAAAATTCGAATGATCGGAAGTTCGAATGATAGAAGTTTCTCTGTATTTATACTATACATACTACTAATTTATATTAACAGCACTTGAGGAATAAACTCGTGATACATCTCCTCGGTTTTTAAGCGTCATATTTAATTTTTAGTTTCTTAACTTACCAAAAAAGTTATATGTTTCTCATTCACAGAAGTATATTCCTCAGTACATTGGATTCTTTTATGTGCTTCAATGATTTCAGATTTAGCGCCTAAAGTTAAAGCTAACGCATGCGGTATAGCAAGTGCGATTGCTTCCAGAGATTCTTTTACTGCTTTTGGTGATCCCGGAAGGTTAATGATCAACGTTTTGTTTCGAATACCACAAGCCAGCCTAAAAAAGAACGTTTTGTAAGGTTAATTCAAGGAGGGATTGAAAACGCAACTTTCTAGCCTTTTAAACTCCTCATGAAAATCCTTATATGGATTCCCATGGGATTATAACCTATATGGGCTTCAAAATCGTTAGGACAAATTAGAACACAAAATAGAATATTAACCTATATGGAAACTTTTATGGGATCCTATATGGATACCTGTGCGTACAAGCCATGAAGTGAAGATGGTATTATCGCCTTCAAACCTCCCGCAGCTTTTATCAACTTGAAATAGTTATAATAGAGAAATCTCACGGTTATAGGCATATAGATAATTAGCCTAATATGATTAGCGTAAGGCCCTGCTATATTAAAACTACGCACCAAAAACTATCTACAATGCAGATATGCGGAAGACAAATTTGGACTCAAGGCTCGGTGCAACTTGCCGGTGCGTGTGTCTTCTGGCGGGACCGTCAGATCGATATACACGTTGTGCCACGAGTGCCACTGTTAATAAAATTGAAAGATGCAGAACAAAATCTTTTTGGCGGGTGAAGCTTGAAACATTTGTTCCGTGTATAGTTTCTCGATATAAATTTTCTAATGAGTAATTATATTCTTAATTCTAGTGAAAGAGAATAAGGTAGTCGCATAAGGG
>NC_046662.1:118200545-118210767 GCF_010883055.1 Belonocnema kinseyi | reverse complement strand
CAAACTGTTAGCCCACTTTACAGGTAGGGGCAGGTTTGACCCAAGAAATTTTTTTTGCCTGCCGCGCTTTGTTCGTCAACGCTACGTTTTTCCTGAGATGGGTTGGATTTTCTCGGCAGAGGTTCATGGTTAGAAGAGATACTAATGTGAATAAAAAGTTATGAATGACTTTGTTTTAAATTCTTATATTAGCGATTTATAAATCTGGAATTCGAAATCTGTGACTTTTTTGCGATTAAATACATCTAAACTTGTACTTGAAAAGTTAAAAATCAATGATGTATTGGAATATAATCAAAACTAAATTTTTAATCTAAAAGTTTCACAATGCATTGATTTTTAGTATTTCAATGCATTTTGTAGATTCCTTTTGATCGCAAGAATTCACCGATTTTGAATCTCGAGGTTTCAGAAAGCTAATTTTGAAGTTGAGAATTTTTTGGTTTAAAATTTAATCCCCGTTACTCGAAGTGCTTAATAGTGGAAGCGTTCATGGGGGGTTGGTCCATGGCGGATTGGAAAATGTCGGTTCGATCAGCGAAAGTACTATAAAAAAATCCCTGCGGACTTTGAAACGTGATTACCCGTTAAAACAGTAGCTAGAAACTTTACAAAAAAAACCGTGGAAAAGATGATTGAAATGCTTGTCGCTTCCCGAGGATGATCAGGGCGCCCCTAAAGCCGCCGCTGGGGGCCACAGCATGCTGGACCGTGGTGATGGTGAGCTGCGAGAAGGTCAGACATATCTCACTCATCAAACAGCAGGCTAGCAAGAACATCTGCGACAAACAAACACCGTGGGAAGACATCCAGTGGGACACCACAATGAAAGAGGAATTGGTGCGCTTCTATTACGAAAGTGCGAAGTTTGAAATGAAAATGGAAAAAGGATACAATTTAAGAACGAAATTTACTGCAAAGCATCATAATATATAGAAAGTCGCACTAAGAGATCTTATCGCTCAGGTGAAGGACATCAGGACTATTCTATACATCACCCTTGACCGAGCAATTAAAATTAAACAAAAAGTTGATTTGGCGCAGAAAAAAGACGACAATGAACATCAGTTAGATGAAGCCGCTTCAAGCGGTCAAGCAGGGACAATTGATGTTCTTCCTCGACCTGTTGATGATCCAACACCACCATATCCTTCAGAGGTGCATGGCCTTACACAAACAGAGGCAGAAGCGGAGGTTCAGCAACCAGAAAAGCGACGGAAATAGACATACCATATGAACAGAAATGTTATGCGCCTTTATTTTTTAGAAGATAAATTTGGGCAAAGTATGGGGAGATAACATCATAGATTCTTCTTACTTAAATACCCAAAGCTAGCCCCAAAAATAAATCAGCAGAATCTGGCAGATCAAAAACGGTCAATATCTTTAAACAGATTTCTTTCGGGTGTTGAAATAGCTGCTATTAAAATATAAGTGGAACAGCAGCTTCCAATTAAAGAACTTGCCTTGGAAAATGTAGACAACGAAGACTTGATCGAAGCTGAAGGCATTGGTTCTAGGGATAATGGAAAACATCGTGATGGGCATTCTTTGTCCAAAATGAACAGCACAAATGATCTGCGTGCACTAATATAATATCTCCACAGCAAGAATTTACTTACGTATTTGAACGTAACACAAACTACGTTAGAGGTGCAATCTCTTGTATACTGTGCAGTTGTGGCAACCATTAGAACGTTGGGCCGCAGAACAAGGCCTGCAAATGAAGTCTTTGTCCCAGCAAGGGACCGAGATCCATCATAGAAGATCAGGTTAGATATGGATGACAGCAAAGTAAAGCGCAAATTAGGTCGATTAATTCAATATAAAAAAGGAAATAGAGCCAGGAAGCTGATAAACCATGTTACTAAAACCATCCGCCCTCGGCATATAACAAACATCACAGCTTTAGATGTTTCAGCGGTTTTGAAAAGGGCAAGTAACTCGCGAGGAAGTAAAGATCTAGTCACTATAGACGCTGTTTCCATAACTCAAGCTCATAAGCATCAAAGGAACTCACACATGGCATACATTGACTACAAGCAACCATTCTCTTCCGTGCCGCATCACTATTTGCTTGAAGTCTTAAAACTTTACAAAACTCAAGGTACAAGAATCAAGTATTTTAATCACGGATAACCAAGGATAACTAGATCAATCCAAATTATGACAGGTATATTTCAAGGAGACTCCTTCAGTGCACTATGGTTCTGCTTAGCGTTGAACCCAATGAGCAAATCACTAAATGGCATCTCTCATTGGTTCAGAATTCATGATAATGAGAAAGATCATCAAGTGACTACATCTTCTGTACATGGAATAGATAAATTCAGAACAGTACATTTAACCAGAAGGGAATTAAGGACTGCAGAGTTAGAGAACGAGTTCGAAAATAACATCAAGGCAATAGCTGAGGGCGAGTCATATAAATGACGAAGCACCAAATGCACCACATTAATTCGTCGATGGAAAGGGTAGTTATACCACGACATTAAGGGTTAGGGGCGTTGTAGATGTCAAAATACAATAAGTCACAAGTTATACAGTTGCAAGACTATTTTAACAGCAAACGAGATGTTATGCTTTACAGCACAAACTGTAAAGCGGATCTTGACTACACACTCTTGAATTTGTCCTCAGATGAGGCCTTGAACATCAAGGCAGAAACTATAGAGGAATTAGAATAACAATGGAGACAGAAAGCTATCCACGGCGATCACCCCAAAACGTTAGATTAACATGAAGTGGATAGTGAGGCATCCAATATTTGTCGGAGAAAGGGTGTTCTGTATCTTGAAACTAGAACTGTATCTAGGGACGGTTATGTGGAGATTACAACGAATCGATAGACCACATTATTGTATATTATACATTAATAACTTGCCCTAAACCTAGGATTCTTAAAAGAATAGATGCCTTTCTATAGAGACATTCCAATGCCCGTTTTAGAAAGCGAAGATTACAATCCTATATTGGGATGTTACTATCCACATGGATCATTACCCACGAGCCAATCGACCTGACATCGTGATACGAGAGAAAAAAGGTGGAGAAGTTTACATCATCCAAAATGCTTGCCCACTTGACCGAAATTTGCAGTCAACCTATACAACCAAGATCCATAGGTATAGGGAGTTAAGGCATGAAGTAAAGACCATAGGAAGGAATGTGAATCATGCATCTATTCATCCCATTCTGATTTCATCTACAGGCAATTTGCACGCAAGATTCACTGAAAATCTTGAACATTTCGGAGTCAGTAGGGTATTGGCAGCAGCTCGTACCTACAAGAAAGCACCAAGAACTGACTGTTGTCACCTCCAAGGCTCGCGGCTGCTGTTCAAGTATAAAGCGTTCAAGGACGAACTTCAAACTATACCATGCTCCTAATTTTGTACCTAAAACATCATCGAAGAAGATTTCATAAATCGTATTAAATTAACTTATAACATCCTAATCGCATCAGTCACTTTACTTAATCCATGGCTATGATAAAAAACCGGATTCACACTGCAAAAATTTTGAGAAAACAAAATAATAATAGTAATGCATACCGGAAAACGGTTCTGTCTACATCTTCCTAGGTTCTAAAAAGCACAGATTCTCTTACGCCACTCTTATATCAACATTAAGCCGTTAATGCTGCGGCATTTCTATACAGTGCTACAGATGGGGCTGCAGAGAAGCTTGGTCTCTCATTTGATTCAAACGACATAACACATGGCCGACCATCGAATAACAACATTGATTTTCAAAAGTCCCTCCAACTACCGAGCGTGCAAGCAAGAGCCAGAGACACTTGGATATGTTCTTATAATCCGCTGCCTTGGAGATATGAAAGCTTCATTTCTTAGCCAACTCAACAAAATCCCGACTTGCCTCCTGGGAACTCTTCAACATTGTACAAAGATTGGTAGCCTTCAATAAAGTATCCAGAGGTAAAAGCTTAATATACAGTTGTGCCGTCTGTCACCTAGGGTCATCCACGGCTACAGACCGGACTCGAAGGAACAGTGTTGCACAAAGTCTCTTGCGTAAGTTTGCCGTTCTTGCTTACCTTCTAGGGTAGGAGGAGCAGAAGAGGACGACGTACACCTTCCATTTGTGCAAGGATTGGTAGCTTTAAGATAGCATGATTATAGCTTCCGGAACATACAACTTCTGTAATAACAGATCTTTATTAAGAACCCATTCAACCAAAAATTGAATACAAAAAAGAAGTTGAACAATAGTAACATAAAATGCAGAGTTCCGGCTCATGTTGCTTTGCAGCCTATCATTATACACGCGAAACTAAAATTAACTTTTTAATTGAAACTAGCATAAAATAAAACTGATAAAATAATTATTTTAAAAACATCACGTGCGTCCTAAACTACTACCCAAGACAGATTTATGTGTAAACATTTGCGATAAACGTTAATAACTTTCACTTTTTCATACAAATATCAATATGTAGGAGAATGGTGTACGAGGTCGAATGAATTTGGTGTGAAGGAGCCTTGCATATCGAGGCGTACGATGTTTACACATCAATAATTAGGTGCTTGTACGGAATATTTCGGTCATTTCATTTCTGACCAAACGTAATGTGTAGGAGATTGCGTGGCACTCTGCAAGAAGAAGTAGCCTCCGCCTTAGATAATCAGGCAAATGGAACTACAAATTTACCGTCCTCAAGGACGCACTCAGGACAGGCCTCCTCAAGCTTCCTCAATTGGATGTAAGCAGCGGTTGTATTTTTAACAGCGTGTTCTTCGTAGCTCCGTAAGGAGTCCATGATCAGGCCTAAGTGTTTTGCGCGAAAGTCAACGGAAACCTGCTATGAGTTTTGACAACTAGTGCGCATTATTCAGCCCAGGCTGCTACGCAGTTTAGCACCACTTTCAGAGTCGCGGACCCCTACTCAATTTCATCCAATTTACATCGCCCATAGGTTTAAATATCCTCCGCATACATATGTATGATCAACTTAATTCTACCTTAAGCAATTGCTTCTCTTAGTTGCAAGGCCTGTTGGAAAAGAAATCCTAATGCCAACTTAGAGCAGAATATATCCATTCACAGGCTCCAAAAAATATTCGTGTCAAACTATTACCCAGATAGGCGGTTCAGCTTCATCCTCACTTATTCCATAATGATTCATAACCGGAAGTTTACAGAAAATAAGAGTTCTTTTTATATATAAAATTAAAAAAACTGATGGAGATATCACTAAAAAGTCACAAAAGTACGAGAGCTGTCACCCCATCCAAAGAAACTTGCAGCTCACTGGTGAGTTTTCGAGATACAACTAAAAAGGTTCAAGCCTCAAATGTCAAGTTTCAGAGGGGGATTACTGCTGTCGACCGCTGGAGCGGTGACCGCCGACTAAAATTCTACTCAGACAGGCTTGAACTTTTTAATTCGTATCTAGTGAGCGTGTAAAGATTTTTTTAGGTTTTATGACAATTTCCGACGATAGCGTATACATATTGTAACGTGCAGGTAAAGGTTCGATGAAATAACGAGAGGTCGGAGATACCCTCGTGTGTTTCAAAAACACGGAGCGACCCAAGGACGACAACTTTCTGCATCCACCTCACAAATGCTTTGCCATGTTTCCGGCACGCGGGTGCTGCTTTTCTTTTACGAGCCAGTAATAATTTCACACCTTCGAGAACACCGATCACAAGGATATTTATTTTCAACGAATATTTTGGGCAAAGTCACTACCGCTCCCGTTTAAGGTCTTGATATCTTTCCTCCTTTTGCTTCCACTTAGAAGTGATGTTGTAGTCGGCCGCAGCTGAAAATTCTCGATTAAAGTTTGTTTTTAAAAATCCTAAAGAAAAATGTCAGGCCTCGTATGTGCAAAGCAGACTGCTGGTCAAAAATCGCAGTTTTTTAAAGTTTGGCCTCTCTCATTGTGGGAAATTGACTCTATCTCTCAAGGAGCGTTCCGCAATTGATGGGCCACTATAATCGATTTTTTTCCAAATTGGGTTTATTTTTCTATTTCACAAGATCATTTTCCATTTATTATTTCAAATGCGTATTATATGTGAGGAATTGGCTCACAGCGCAAGTCATTGGATCCTTGAATAGAGGAGAAAGGCTAGAACGACTATTCTGGTCAGACGATATTCGAAACAAGTCGCTTAGCGAGGTAAGCAGCTGTCAACGCGTGAGTTTCTTTTGTAAAAGTCTAGCCCCCGTGCGGATCTCTTCTTGTTTCGCTAGTGCAATGCATCATTTTAATCTTCACTTCTCAAGGGCGGACTACAAACTAATCTGAGTTACTGAGAAACTGCTTTCCAAAGTTAAAACGTCATGGTGTCCATTTTTTTGTTTTCTTCTCCGCAGTGGACTCTAAGTTACCTTTCAAAATAATCAGTTAATCAATCTGATTTCGTTAATTGTACAAGGTTAGGACAATTTCGTAATTTTTAGTTTTATTTCCGGTATGATTTCCTTAGTCTCCCACAACACATTGTTTTGGCATAAGCGGAGGTGTCAAAATCGTGCCGAAAGCTGAATGGCACCTGGGTGAACCATGAGTCGGCCAACAATGCCGACCACTCTAGAGCTGGGGGAGCCAATGAAAATGGATTCAATGCGATGGATCGGCGGGATCTCGCGTCCTTTGGATGGACGGAGCGTCTGAATCACGACTTGCTAGAGTGCTACGATACGAGTGTGGCCCCTGAACGGGGTTACATGGCACGGCTGCATGCTCAGTGGTGCGAGAAAACCACGGAGCTATCGCACTTTTTGCAGCAACGTCTGCGAAACCATGCCGAACTACTCCGAAAAAGGGGCTATGTAAGCGGAACGCCTACTCTACCACAGCTAGAACAAGCCGACAACAGAGAAAGAGAGGCGACACTAAGACCAACCGCGGGCAGGCATCCAATAGACGAAGAGCGATGCTTTATTCCCGGAGAAACATCAACATCAAGGTTTCTCTCAAGCCTAAAGATCTGGCTGAAATTGATGACGTGCTTCGTGGACATTATTCCGAAGAATCCGAACTCTGGCCTATCAATTATTATGTGCATAATGCAGTTAGAGCTTTGGATGATGCGAACCGTAAAACAAAACCAACGGTTGATCATAAGACCAAAAGACGAATACATCAACTTGCCATGAAGATAGGCTGGGCAAGAAAGTATGCGTCCCGCATTCAGTGTGTGATTGACTACATCACATCACCCACTTAACAAGTCAAATCTGCTGACCATCAGGCAGCATATTGTTGAGAGAATACGGATACTCTCTGACGCTAAGAGAAGTCTAGAGCAGACGGAGAAGTGGGTCAGAGAAAATCAACAGTTTCTCTCTGACCCATCTCGACTCTTCCAAAAACCTCCAATTACTGTCGACCACCTGCCCAAACCAGAGGAGGTGAAAAAAGTATTAAGTGGGATGAAGAAAGAACTATTCCGCACCGAGACTAGATTGTATCAAAACCTTTTGGTGGAAGAAGTTTCCTTCAACCTATCAGTATTTGGCCCGCATTTTCGTCTCATATTTAAAGTCGGAAGAGCCGATTCCGGAGTGGTTGGTGGAAAGGCGCACAATACTCCTGTCGAAAATAGGCAACTTAGCTGACCCGAAGAATTATAGGCCAATCACTTGTCTGAGCACACTGTATAAGATATTCACAGCTATCTTAAATGATAGGATTGTTCGGGCAACTGAACCTGGGTGGCAAGAAATGTATGAATAAGTCGGCTCAAAGAAAGGCGTAGCAGGATGTTGAGAGAACCTGCTCATCGATAGATGTGTCTGCAAAGATGCAGCATACTATCAGCGTGACCTATCGATGGCCTGGATTGCTTACCGGAAAGATTTCGATTCGACCTCTCATGGACTTATTATCTGTCTTTTGGAAAGTTTAAAGGTTCATACGTAAATCGTGAGGTACATAGAGAGATTGATGCCACTTTAGAAAACCAGATTTACTATCTCATCTGGAAAAAATCGTGTGACAACAAGGTCACCTTTCAGAGAGGTGTCTTTCAGAGTGACACCATGAGCCCACTCCTCATTTGCCTCACATTTTGCCATTATCTCTAGCACTTCATCATTTGGACGGGTACTTTTGCAGCAAACCTGCAGATGGAAAGTACAAGGTCACACATGTATTTTACATGGACGATCTTAAGATCTATGCTAAAAACAAAGAGCAACTACATCTAGCTCTAGGGATGGTCGAACGATATACTAAGAAAATAGGAATGGAATTTGGGTTAGACAAATGCGCCAAAGTTTATTTGAAGCGAAGAAAACTTAATGGCATCCCTGAAGACTTTGAGCTCGTCGATAGAAGCGCTATACGATACCTTTGCGCTAGAGAGACCTATACGAACCTGGGCGTGCCACAGAGGCGCATTCAGGATGTGACATCTATAAAGGTTACTCTCCGAAGCAGATACAAACATCTCATTCGGCGGATTTGGTCTTCCAAACTATCGACGAGAAACAAAGTATCTGCAGTGAACATGCTTTCTGTTCCGGTAGTACTCTATTCATTTGGGGTGGTACCATGGAAAGTCTTCTTTTTCGCGACTCTACATCTCACGCCGTCAAGGTGGTCGCGGAATATTGAATCTTGAATGTCTTCAGAACAGGATTATTCTGGCTAACTTTTGCTTTCCTTAAATCACCCAGATTAAACTCTGGCACGGAGGGTTTCATTTTGGCATGTCAAGAAACACAATGAGACACTAAGAGTGCTTTATTACCATCTCTGTTACTTATACTGGAACTTTATGTTCTCGACCATTGTTTCTGTTGCACACTCGAGGCCTAATATGGTTCTTTTTGGCTTCGAGAAGCGAACTGTTGACTAATCGTCCTTATAATCGACGCTCTTGGAGGTGCCAAACTTTCACAGGTTAGTAGCCTGAAAAGCATCCCTACGTGTGAACAATATGCTAAAATACTTACGTGCGCCAGAATTTTGCCGGATCATCGTATTGATTCCGTTACGGACTGTAACCACCTATCTCACGGTCGTGAGACGTCGTTGTGGCTGAAATATTACCAAGATTTCGCTGGGATCGGGTGCAGTTTTTCAGATTAGCACCCGATCCCGGCGAAATCCTGCGGTTGTCCTTATGACAAACTTTTAATTATAGATACACTAATTACATTTTTTATTTCAGAATAGAAAATTTTTCCCTAAATTTGGTAAAATAAATCAATGTTGTATCTCTTTTGCGTACAAAGAAGAAAACAGTAGTTGTATTGTTTAAAAATTTAATACGTTGAAAGTTCTACGAAATCTTAATTGTTGGTTAGCGCTCTAAAAAGACTACTATATTTATATTTTGATATTCATATTTTATATAAAGCTTAATTTATTATTATAATAATTGATTAATTAGTGCATTATAATCAATAAATTGTATATTTCAAATATTTCTATAAAACTGTACATGTCATAATTTTGTTAGAAAAAGAGAAAAAAAACAGCACGAATCGTTCAAGAATTTCAGTAAAGCATGAAATAGTTTTAATGTCTTTTTTTTATTAAAATAATTTATCTGAATTATATTAATTATCATGTGAGGTGATTATAATCATAGAAATATCTATTCATTTTTTTAAACTTATAATTATAATCATTAATAATACTTTGAATGATTTAGTATGTGTTCAGGAGCGAGATAAATTTATTTGAAAAAAAAGATGTAATGTTCCTAAACTTTCTCAACAACAAATACATGGATGGAAAGGTCACTTAAAATGAATACTTCAATTGATCTTTTTCATATTAACAAATTGCTTTACAAATCATGCTTGTCTATATTTAAATCATTTGATATCTAATATATATTTATTATTTTCGAACTTGTCTAGCGAAACGAAAAGACAAGTGCTCAATGTAACGTTATGATGACGACTAAAACTTGCTTGCAGCAGGTACTAGGCAGTCTGATAAGTCCCTGAAAAATGAAACAAGGAGACGTTTTTTTGGCCAAAGTCGGTTTTATTTTTCAACATACTCTCCTTTTAGGTCGGTACAGCGAGTCCAACGATTTTCTAACTTTTTGATGCCGTCCGAAAAGTACTCGATCGGAAGGTCTCCAAAATACGCCTCAGTTTCAGCTATGAGCTTCTCATTTGAGTGAAAACGCTTACCGGTGAGCCATCTCTTCAGGTTAGGGAACAAGTAATAGTCGCTGGGGGTCAGGTCTGGTGAATACGGTGGCTGAGGAACCAATTCGAAGCC
>NC_046662.1:118186085-118200445 GCF_010883055.1 Belonocnema kinseyi | reverse complement strand
ATCAACTGTGCTCGTACGGCCACAACGAAACTCGGTAAACCACTTATGAATCGTTCCAATCGACGGTGCAGAGTCCGGGTAATACTTATCCAGCTTGGCTTTTGTCTCGGAAATCGTTTTCTTGCGAAGATAGTAGTGTTTGATCAAAACTCGAAACTCAGATTTTTCCATATTAAAAAAAACTCGGAGGTGAGTCGCTTCTCAGTGCTGTAACTTGTAAATGCGTAAACATAAATGGCTGAAGTTTTGACAGGCGTCATTTGAAGGATCAAGCTCGACGAAAATTGTTCACATCAGTGAATACTAATGACATCTCTTAGAATTTTCAGGTACTTATCAGACTGCCTAGTACGTAAAGTTTTCAACATTAAAAGCAAATTACTCAACGATAGAAGAATAAGGATAAAATCGATAACACTTTAAAATTAGAATTCCATTAAAATTTAAACATGGAAAACTAAAGTCTAAGTAGACAAGTCAATTTTAGATGAGTGCAATACAAATAAAACATTGTACTTAATAAAAATGTCCATCAATTTCGAACAGTATAAAATAATAATTAATAACTGAAATAAAATAGAAAAATAGCGCTAGTCCTACTATCCCACCGTTTCTTTTAAGCACAAAAGAAAAAGAAACTTGTAATTTCGCATTTTGAGCATCAGGAAAGTTAGGTCTTAAATCAGGTGTGCTTAGATATTTTATTGTGTTTAAGATAAATAGTCTCTATTTTTTCGTCTAAATGCTAAATTTGTGATAATCTTTGTAATAATGATATGGTTTTGAAGATAGTTATATATTACAGAAACGATCTTAAACACAGCGTTTCATTAACCCATTAGCTTTAAGACCCAATGTTCAATACAGCGTTGCAGAATAAGTATAATCAATAAAAAATAAATTGATTTAGTGCGAAATCGTTTCAGACTTAACCTTGATGTCCGCTAAATTATATTTATGGTTATAAATAATATTTATAACCATGACTGATATTTAGCAAACAGCCACGATTCTTTCTTTCGTCGCCTGGGCATCCTAACCCCACCTGTCAATCGACTTAGAATACTCGCTACATCGTGAATGGTGCGCCGCCGCTGAAGTAAAGCCCATAAAATTACGGTCCGCGAGACCCGGAAGTCAGATCTCCCGGGCTTCGGCCCAAGGTACATCTCCCTGGCCACTCTGCTCAAACCCTGGCCCGAGCGAACAAGACCCAAACCAAGGACCCCCCACCTGGATCTCACTTGATTCCTCCGACTGCCACACTGTGCCCACAACTGGACCACCCAACACACTCGCTTTCACAAGAATCGTTTTTACAAATCCAAGGCACGAGATACCCCCCCCCCCCAACCCTATATCTTAAGCCTAAAACTCTTAATACCCATTCGGCTAGAATAATACGCGAATTACCTATGTAAGTAATATTAGCAATAAAAAATCCACTTTCATCTTAAAATGCCTTTGCTTTTCCTTTTTTGAATTAGTTTCCCTCTTGTATTCAGTTTAATACTTTTGAATGAGTCTTAACCCACAGACTGACCTCAACCTTTCTATAGATGAAATTGCGCAAATATGAATTATCTTGAATCTTAGAAAGAAGGCAGGACTAGTGCTATTTTAATATTTTTGCAGAAGAGAGATGAATTATTTTTTCTGCTGTAAGGATATACTTTACCTCTTTTATGAAAATAAAAAATGAAATAGGAAGATAGCACTGGTGATGCTATCCCAATTTTTCTTCTGAGCACGAAATAAAAAATTATCTAATTTTTGGGCATTTAGAGCTCTATAAAAGTCAGTTATTAAATAAAGTTTCTTATATATGTAATCATTCTTAATAAAATTAGTCTGCATTTTCTCCTCTAAATGCTAAGTTTGTAGTCCAGTTTATCACAATGACAATAGTTAAATAGAACGAAAAAAACTTTGATATTAGAATTCTTGTGTTGCCTTTGCAAGTATCCATAACCTTATAACTTAGCAGTAAACTGTTTTCCCTTACAAGTTTCTCGTTTTAGTGCTAAGTTTGTACCTCAAAATTCCATTTCCTCTTTTTACTCAAGATATATTATAATCAGATATTTTTCGTTTAATAGCGCTATTAAATATATTAAAATTATGAATTTTATCGCTCTATAGCCACACTTCTATTTTCAAATGTGCATGTCTACAGAGCGCAAATAAAGCTCATTATAATACCAGTTAAGCAATATGAGGAAATGTAAATTTGAGGTTAAAACTAGTATGCAACAGCCTTAAAGAGAACTTAAAAAAGGATTAAATGTTAGGATATTTGTTTTGGAGTTTGCAAGAATCCAGTCACAATGACAATATTTATAGAGAATGATACAAAAACTAAATGTTAGAATTGTTGTTTTTGGCATCTGCAAGAATCCAGACGCTTATAACTTAACATAAAGTTATTTTCGTTTAAAAGCTTTTCTTCCAGAAGATCAATATGGTCCATACCTGTGATTTTAATAATATCTCCCACTGAAAAGTTTATATGTATTATTATTTTTATATTCAATCCAATTAAATTATAATTACCAAATAAATAAAAGAATATACTTACATCGTTTGTTCAGCTCACCAAGCACTGTTACTGGAACACCTCTCTGTAGACGACTATATTTTCCTTATAGTTCGTAATTTTAATAATCAATCGACGAAAGTCCTTAACGATCATCCAGATCCAAAACACGATTTTGGAGTTTCCATTTTGTGTATACATTTAATGTATCTTTCGAAGTGTGAAAAGTAAAATATTAAATTACTCTAGATTAATAATATATAATTATATTATTAATGATTATTAGTCTTGATAATTTTCACAATATTATTATAATTATCCATATTATATTTTAAATCATTTTAATATAATATTATAATATAAATTATAATATTACCAATAGGTTCTACGTCAGCGGTTATGACATCATTTAATTTAACCGGGCTATGCAGGGTGTCCGTACTTGTATAGCTGTATGCAAAAATCGAAAACTACTTTTTCAAAAATCAGTTGAATTTATAGTTTTTGAGTTAGAAAATATTTACGCTGAGTGATTCAAGGACGCGGTATAAGCAGACGTGAGTACGGTAGCGGGCGAGCAACGTAGTTTTTTTGAAGCAAGCGCCGAGGTGGGGTTAGCGACGGGAGTACAGCGGTTACTACACTACATTGTAATCCCGCTCACACACGCACGTCTATTTATACCACGCTCCTGGTTGGTCCAGCTTAAATATTTTATGAAGATTTCCGTGTACTTGGATGAGACTTAATCGCTGGACATTGAATTCTAGATACAAATTAAAAAATTTCTGATGATATTCTTAAATTACTTGAAATACTTCAATGTATCTAAGACAAACTTTTAAATGATTTAAAATCATAGAATATGTGTTAAAATCCTTTATAATCTTTAAGGAAGTTGAAACCTAGTATTAACATCAAAATTCGATTTCCTCACATAAATAAAAAATTTTATAAATAGGTATTTTTTCACTCGGTAGCGATTCTCATTTTTTAACTATAATTACGGGTCCAGTGCAAAAAAATGACCAGTTTGAATGTTTCCCTCTATAGATTATATATAAAAATGTTTTTGAAATTCCGTAAAATGTATCAATATTTTTCGTAATACTTAAAAATTATTCTAAATTCGTTTAAATGCTTTATGAACTCTTTACAATTGTAGACTACAGAAAGAATCGCGAAAAGATGTAAGAAATATTTATACATTATATGTAATTTATCTAAAACACTTTTAAGCTTGAAAATATTGATTATTTACCTTTCTTAATTGAAGCTGGCCAACGTAATACTTTGCTCTTTTGTGCAAAAGGAGCACATGCATTTCTTCCTTTCCACCAATTTTCAAGCCAAACGCGAATAAATAGCTTGAATACCCCTTGATTGTTATAGACTTCATTGCATCAATCGCGTCGACATAACATCTTAAGTCTCTAAATTAAAATAAGCAAAATAAAAATTCTATAATAACAAAATAGAAATATTGCATATAAATAAATATAATATACTTCCAATGTTAAGACTATTAGATAAATTACATGTCATAGTATATAAATATTACTTACATGACTTTATCGTTGGCACAAAATTCTGCAATTTCTACCTGAGACTTAAAAGTGTGTGCAATTTTTTCCGGTTTATCCTTATCACTATATGATCACAAAAAATAAATTCAGCGACTGCGACGAACATGGATCACGTTTCATGTGTGGATAATGAGTAATTGCGCCCGGCGGCAGCGGACGAAGATATTTTTGAGGATTGTGAAAGATTTGTGTGGAAGTTGAGGTTAGTTTGGTTTGAGATTTGTGAAAGGGTGGGAGGACTGGGTTGTTTGGGTTGGTAGTAGCAGGGTTGAGTAGCGACGGAGAAAGGCAAGACAGGTACCAGGCCGCGAAGATAGACACAGGAAAGGAAGGCAAGAGGAAAGTGCAGGAAAACTGTAGAAAAGGAGAGATTAAGAGCAAAAAGCGTGGGATCGATTGAGGCTTTTATCAAAAGAAAGAGAGGGGAAGCAGTGAAGAGAAGGAAGATATCGGTTCGAGCTTGAAATATCCAAAAATGTTTAGATTTCCGCCGGAAAAGCCGAGTTTTGTAGAAAAGGATGATAATAGTAAGGGGTTAAAGGAAGCGGGGATGAAACTGAAGTTCCGATGAAAAAGGAGAGACTAAAAGAAATTCGCGAAGTTATGATAGAAGTAATGGGGATTCAAGAAGAAAAGCAGGAGAAGGGGGGAGAGGAATTAAAGAAGGAAATTAGGCGGCAATTTGCTGAACTTAGGAAAGAAAGAAGGAAATGGTAAGAGGTCAGGGAACAGTTAGAAAATAGGAAGCAGAACAAAAACTGGAGAAACAAGAAGATAATTATAAAAAGATAGAGGTGCAAGGTAGAATAAAGAAACTAGAAAGCTCGAACCAGGATTTTAGTGGGGCCGAGAGTGGGAATACGAAGAAAGAAAGACTGAGAAAAATAGAACAATCAATAGAAAGGAAAGAGAGGTAAGAAAGAAAAAGATACATAGTGATAAAGGGTATAATATCAGAGGGGAAGGAGCTAAAGGAAGGAGTGGAAGAAGTACTAGAAAGGATTGATGCCAAGGTAGAGATAGAAGAAGTGAGAAGCGTAGGAAGGGACAATAGACATTAGACATTAGAGGGAGAAAAAAGTATATCAATATAAATAAAAAGGGTGCAAAGGTAAAAAGTGTAGGGAAAAGGGATTGGTCAAGGCAAGAAAAAGAACAGTTTAAAGAAAAGGTAAGAAATATCAAAATGGGAGAGGGAAAAGTGGACGAGATAAGAAAATGGTAGGAGAAATAAAAAGAGAATTAGAGTGCACTAACAAAAAGGAAGTTAGTAAAGGGGGGGGGGGATATAAGTGGATCGTATGAGGATTGAAAAGAGAAGAAAAGGAGATGAGAAAGGAACTCAGAAAGTGGAGAAAAGAAAAAAGTAATTTGAAAGAATATAGGAAAAAAAGAAAGAGTACACTGAGTTGTGTGATCAAAAGAAAGAAGAACTAAAGGAATGGGCATGGATGTGTACTCGAGTATGGCGAAGCGAGGGGTGGTCAGAGTTATGGAAGGAAGGAGTAGTGATACCAATAGTGAAGAAAGGCAAAGGAGAAGAGGTTATCGATTATACGGGTGTGACGCTGATGCTAACACTGTATAAAGTATATGTAATGGTTTTGTCGGAGAGATTGATGAAAGAAGTTGAGGAAAAATAAATTAAGCCTCCGGATCAGACAGGGTTTAGAAAAGGAATAAGGGTGATAAACAATATATATTTTCTGAACTATCTAGTAAATAAGAGAATTAAAAGGGAAAGAGAAGCAATGAGAGCTATGTTCGTGAATTAAAGGCGGCGTTTGACTCACTATACCGAGGCGAAATAGAAAAACTTATGGTGAAAAAGGGCATAAGAGAGGGATTAAGAGGGATTAACAAAGAGAGTATCGAAAATTTTTAGAGAGATAAAAAGCAGGGTAAAGGTAGAAGAGCAAGCAGGAGATGGTTTTTGGTTAAAGAGGAGTGAGGCAAGGATGTCCTTTGAGCCCACTTTTATTTAATATAATAATATCACACTTGGAAGAAGAAATGAGAAGAAATGGTTGGGGAGGAGTTAGGATAGGGAAGTAAAAGATATATACACTGGTATACGCAGACGACATAGAGTTGATGGCAGAGGATTAAGAAGGGATGGCGGGCTTCATTACAGGATCATAGAAATACTTAGATGCGAAAAAGCTGAATATAAATGTAGAAAAGACAAAGATAATTAGGTTAAGAAAGGGAGGGAGTAGGAAGAAAGAATGGACGGGGAGATGGAAGGAAATAAAATTAGAAGAAGTAAAAGAGTTTAAATATCTGGGATATATCTTGCAAATGAATGGAGATCATATGGGGATGGAAATAGAGAAAAGATATTGAGAGTTTACAAGAAAGGTATATAAGGTCAGCACTAAGGGTAAACTGAAGGATGTCAGGATAGACGATAGAATTAACGAGATGGGAAGAAGAAAGGAGAAAGTTCTTTAATGCTAGAAAAATAGAAGACGGGACTGGAGTAAACTATGAAGAATTGGAAAAAAGGCAGAGGGAAAGACAATTAGTAGAAAGATGGGCGATGATTGAAGAATCAAAATACAATAGATGGTATAAGATGATAAAAAATGAAGGAGTACTAAAGTATTTAGAAAACGGATGGGGAGAGAGAAGGTGGACCAGCATAGCAGGATTTAGATTGGAAAACAAGGTAAGAGTGGGGATGTATTGGGAAAAAGAAGAGAATAAAAAGCGTAGAATATGTGAATGGGAGGAGGGAACATGGGAGTATGTGTGGGAGGGATGTAGCAGAGGAATGAAAGATAAAGGAAGCTGGTAAAAGAATGTGTTTAAGATTCTAGGGGAGGATGGATTAGGATAAGAATGGATGAAGGAGTTAGAGGGTGCTAGAGGAGCGAATGAGAGAGAATAAGAAAATGCGTGCGAGAAAAATCGCAATTTGGAGATATAAAAAAAGTGAAAGAAAAAGGAAATTGAAGCCACTTAGATTAGAAGCGTAAAGACTGTAAGTAATGTTTATGTGATAGTATAAGTAGACTAAGCTTCGTTTGCGTCCTCATACTCTCTCTCTCTCCCTTCCTTGCACTTTTGCTTTTGTTAGTTTGCTCACTCGTATGCTAATAAGTCCTAAATTGCGCTATTACAGGAAATAAATATAAGGAACTAGATATAAGACTTTATGGAAATAGTTTTAAATAATTGTATGTAATAAGAAGATTTTAAAAAATCTAAGCGGTTGTGAGGTTTGGAAGTCATGTAATCCCTTAGGGGACACATTATGAATGAAGATGAGTAAGAAATATATTATGCGCGGATTTTGGATTTTTGTTTGTTTGTTGAAAAATTAAAAACTAAATTTTTCAGAGACTGGTGAGATTAGATTTTTCATTTTAATTAATTTTGATGATAACAATAATAATACAAATAGAGACATAAATTATGATTTTTTTATTTCATTTTTCATCTCCTAAAAAATAAAATTGTCATAAAAAATTGTATTAAAAAACAATCAAAATTCGGCAAATTAATCTTTAAAGTATATTTCTGCCCTGAAATTTCTTCCTTTCGGCGCTACAGTGATATTTGAGCATTAACATTTACGATAGGATATTATTAACGCTCTGATGGCACACATTTTCTGGCATCCCGTGCATAGTGCACTGGGTGTGTAGCCACCCATAACTTATTTTAAAGATAAAAACTATTTAAAATACATATTTTTTCACTTTGCAGGGTAAAATTAAATTTCTAGCATGGCAGGAATACAGCTGTATAAGTTAGCTATTTGTATTTTAATTAGGCAAAAGACAGTTACATTATAAACAAAACAAATTTACAAAAATGATCGGAAATGATCAAAAATGGAAAAAATCGCATTTTCTTTGGGTGCTTCCTTAAAATTGTGTGACATTGAAAAAATCATAGTGATTGAATGCGTTTGGAATGATTAAAAAACAAGGAACTTGAGTTCCTTATAAGTTGTGCCATTTTAGCGTCGTTTTTTCGCCTGTGAAAAACTGCTTCAGCGGCAAAAAAGGGTTTTCTTCATCCCATCGTGACGGGTGATGAAAAATGGATTTATTACAGCAACTCAAAGAGAAAAAGTCATGGGGACTGCCCGGTCATGCTTCCACGTCATCGGTTTCGCCGAATATGCACGCATCAACACTTCCCGCAAGTGACGATTATTTGGCACAATATCAGACATTTTAACAAAACCAAAGTATACGAAGCCAAAATAAAATCACTAATTTGTCAACACGGTTTTTTTAAACATATGTCTAAGCTTGGTTCATGACTTTTAAACGTCAAAATCGACCAGCACTTACTGCTGGAGCAATCTATGGGCAAACAGCGGGAACTTAGTTGCGCACCTAATATTTAATACGTATCTAATAGCAATAAATGCAAACGGCCGATTTATCAAAAAGTGCGTCTGTGTCCCCTCCCACTCCTAGTTTTATCCCTTTTATCTCCCCACCATACTATTACGATCTGTGTCGAAGCCTGTTCGGGAGCCCAAAGAATGTGTGCAAAATTTGGAGCCGATTGTCAAAAACTGTGAATTTTCATAAACATCATACGTTTCAGGCCAAATGATTTTATATATTTCGAAAAATCCCCCCCCCCCCGCCCATCATGCCCTAATATCCTTACGACCTGCCCGGGAGGATGAATAATATGTGTGAAAAATTTGATGCCAATTGTCAAAAACTGTGAATTTTCATAAGTATCATATGCTTTAGGCCACTTGATTTGATACATTTAACAACTGAGCCCCCCACTCCATGTTCCCGCCAATACTAGTACGACCTGCCCGGAAGCCCAAAGAATATGTGTGCCAAATTTGATGACGATTGTTAAAAAACTGTGGATTTGCATAAGCATCATCCGTTTTAGGCTACTTCACTATCCATCCATCCGTCCATCGCTCCATCCATCCATCCATCCATCCATCGATCACATCCATCCATCAATCACATCTATCCATCGATCACATCCATCCATCGATCACATCCATCCATCCATCGATCCATCCATCTATCTACTGATTCATCGATCCATCCATTGATCGATCCATCCATCGATCTACCACATTTATCCATCGATCACATCCATCCATCAATCACATCTATCCATCGATCACATCCATCCATCCATCGATCGATCCATCCATCTATCTACCGATCCATCGATCCATCCATTGATCGATCCATTCATCGATCCAGCCATCCATCCATCGATGACATCCATCCATCGATCACATTTATCCATCGATCACATCCATCCATCGATCACATCCATTCATCGATCACATCCATCCATCGATGACATCCATCCATCGATCACATCCATTCATCAATCACATCTATCCATCGATCACTTCCATCCATCGATCACATCCATCCATCGATCGATCCATCCATCCATCCATCGACCTATTCACCGAGCCATCCATCCATCCATTGATCCATCCATCCATCCATCCATCCATCCATCCATCCATCCATCCATCTATCCATCCATCCATCCATTGATCCATCCATCCATCGATCCATGCAACCTACCCACCTACCTACCTACTCACCTACCTCAGCTAAAAGATTGTTGTAAGAACTGTGTTATGACATACTGGGTTACGAATTATTTATTAGAGTACGAGTTTAATAACAATGGCTTCAAAAGTTATTGTAAACCTAAGATAGAAGAATAGTTATTCCAGATTATTAAATTAAAAGGCTGAAAAATAAGAAATATATTTTTAATTCAAAATCATAAAATTTATAGTTTTTAAGTACGTGGGTTAATAAAAAAACTTTACAAAAGTATTCAATTATTTATGCACATTTATTTAACATTTATTTTTTTGCAAAACGTTTAATATAATAAACTAGTAAGTATTATTTACATAGATTGCAGTAAGGCAAACCCCTATGCGCTAATCAAAGCACTATGTAAATTCAAAAAATATCTTTCACAATCATTGCACTCTATTTGCTATTGTAGATTAGATCGAATTTGCTGTGTATGTAGACCGATTTGGATGGATCATTAAGCAGAGACTTACTTATTGAGTTATTTTCATTATCAGTTGGCTTTGAAAAATTCTTTTTTGAATTTTTCGAAATCGTTTTTCATTTTACAGTGGAGTAAAATCGTCGTACTTCAATCTTTTTTTTCAGATGGCTGATGTTGTGGTTCAGATTCAATTCTCGTTTTTTTTAAATTGTTTCAATCTGCTCAACACGATGTTCTGCGAATTTTATGATCTCCACTTTCAAGTTGAAAGTGTTAAGCACATGGTTTACTTGTGTTGATAAGACATATGCTACTGTTTAGCTGTGGAAAAAAGAATTGCATTTTTTGCACTCTTTCACCATTTTTAACTTGGTAAGTTGCCTTTGGTTGGATCCTCTCGTCGCGTATTCTAATGGTCCTGTAATTGCCAGAAAATTTCCCCGGCTGAGTGCCTACAGCCTGCAAACACGTGCTCTGGCCGTGTTTACGTTTCTACGAAAACATTGCGGCAGGCCCCAGTCACGTAGGTCAACGTCGGTTTCTCTCCTGCTAACGCGAGGTCCTTCCTTTCTTTTCACTACTGTATCTTTTTCCCTCCTTCGTTCTCTCCTTTTCTCTCAGTCGCATTGCCCATGTGGCCGGGAAGATTAACTAGTTAAAATAACATCCCAAAATGTTCATAGAAAATTAAAAAATTGCAGGTGCATTAAGGGGGCGACCCATTTAACGGCTACAAAAAATCGATTTTTTGTTTTTGCTTAAATGGTACTTTTATTTCTCCAATGGGGCTGCGTAGATCTTAAGGCAAAAACTTATCTTTTTGTCTCTTTATTTTGCATTATTTTTCTCGTGCCTGATGCATTCATTTCAACTGGTTATTGTGCTGTTGCTTCTTTTAGGGCATCATCGAAAGTTAATTTTTCTTTTTTAAACAGGGCTACTCTTGTGTTGTGATTTCTCAACCCAACCACAAACTGATTCCTTAATGCATTACTTAGATTCGTTTTAAAATCACATTTAAGTGATAATCAGCAGTTAACGCGAACTGCAATGCATTATCGAGACTACCGATAGATGGTACGGAAATGATAGAGTCAAATTTTCCACATGTACATTTTTTCGAAGAGGGAATGGCAGCGTTCGATTATAAAATTCTATCGAAAGAAAGTTAAGAAGATGAATTGATTGCTACAACAATTCAAGCGTGTTTTAGGAAATTGGTCTAATAATACGAAAAATATGTGGATTAAGAGGAGTTATACTAGAAAATTTAAGATGTGTAATATCAAAAGGATTGCATACCACACACTTAGGCCTTGTAAAAATCAAAATGTTTGGGCGCTTATATGTTTATTGGCCTAATATTGATCGCGATATAGAAAATTTAGCGAAAGATTATAAAATTTGTTTAACAGAACTAAAGAAACCACCATTCACGCCTTTAACTACATGGCCTTGGCCAGACAAAGTATGGAGCAGCATTCATTGTAATTTCGCAGGTCCATTTTATGGATATACATATGTATTTGACTCTAATAAATACTCATAGCAAATGGCAAGAAATCATCGACTTTAAAAGTAACATAAAAGAATACAGACTGTGCGATGAGCTTCGAGTATTATTTTCACGAAATGGGCTTCCTCTGCAATGTGTAACAGGCGGAGGCCCACAATTTAGAAGAACTTAATTTCAAAAATTTTAATTAAATAACGGGGTAAAGCACATCTTCTCACCGCCGTATCATCCTGCTACGAACCAGGGAAGTGCAAGGTAGAGTTTTCACCGGGAAAACATATTATGGTAGACGACCCAGGTGTAAAATCAGGAAGAAGAATAAGTGGCACTATTGTAAAACAAGCCTCACCATCGACTTACATCGTATCGAATAATAGAGGTAACCTAGTTAAACGCCACGTAGATCAAATGATAAAATGTACAAATGCTGACGCAAAATTGCGACGCTCTTCACTTTTTCAGGGAGTTTCAAAATTTTAAAAAGCGGAGAGTTGTGATGTATGATGAAACGGCTATGCCAGCGTTTCCGCGTAGCGGGCCTCAGCGGGCTCGCCAAAACGACACATGGTCCAGTTGCAAATAATCCGCACAGGAATTTATCTCCTTTTTCATGGTTGACTAAACTAAATACACAGTTAATTAAAAATCATCATTTATTACAATAACCATCATTCTCGATATACTACACGGTGGTACGAATTTTCATTTGTATTTTAGTTTGGCCGATGTAAATAAAGGAATTTAAGTGTTAATATAAAAAATGTATAATTATTTCTAAAAGCTTGAGTCAGTTTATTCATAAAATATGAAAACTATCCGATATCCCAGGGATTTTCCGGCCTTGGAAAATATATTTGGATCTTGTGAGTACTCTTCCCTTATTATTTAAGACGTGACCTGTATTCAGTCTAAATTTCATTCAATTCCGTTCAGCCAATCTTGGGATATTAGGTTTATGAACAAAGAAAAAAGTTTTTTACCACTGTGCGCCGTTGAAAAAAACACACTGCGTGTAAATACACAGCCACGCGAGTGAAAAAACTTTATGCTCGTACATCGGCAAAATTGGCGTCCCATAGCAGCGCAAATCTTGGTGCAGAACGTAAAAACACTAGGTATTTCAGCCAATGATATTCTCTTAGTAATCCACAGAAACACTGCTATTAGATGATATGCTAGGGGATTATAAGTTTGGCATTTTTGCGTAAAGATTGTCACTGCCATGAGACGCCACCCTGAAAAAAAACACCGTAAAAAAGTCGTAATAACGCGTCCTTCGTTTGCCGGGCTAAGCGCCGATCAGTAGCAATAACATACTTCATGTAATTATGACGTATAATCTGGCTCAAATAGTTTCCAGTGTAATACGCTGCAATTTTACACGTCGACTGCCAAAATACCGCGGTCACGGCTTTATCACAATGTTCATTTCAGTTTAATCGTAGGACAATGTTATTTTGTATTGAGGTCTAGTTAATTTACTTCGCTCTGCACAGTCAAGTTCTAAAAGTCCGACAGGTTAAATTACGGTCAAATGTGATTTTCAACATAACTTTTTTTACAGTGTACTTATAAAATAACTACACTGCTACATGTCATCGAAATTGAAGTAGACAAATACTTGGGATCAGCTGATCAAACTCTCGACATCATTTATATGGCGCGTAAAGGGAACCTACATCCATCCTTCTTAACTTCAGTCAAAATCCAACCGGTTTTCAGGGACATACATCATGTCTCAAAAGTTGTGTGTCCTTATACGTACCCGAAGTAAGCGAAAATGAGCTTGCCAAAGCCGCTGTTACCACCATCATTTTCCGAGAAGGAAAGTTGCAAGTCTTATTGGATGTACCCCTACTAGATAAGACCGAGTTCACACGACTGGATACATTCCGTTCCTGTTTCACAGCCCATTGTGGGGAACGGCATAGGGAAAGCCTATATACGCTCTGATTGCTCATATATTTCAGTTGTGAAAACCGAACGAACCTATTTACTTATGACTAACATGGAACTCGATCAATGTCAAGAATTACCTACATACATGATATGCCCTAGTACCTTGCCAGCGTATGAGAGGGCAAGATTCCAGTCTTGCGAATCTGAATTACTGCTTAACTCGAAGTTATCAGCGTTTGGATTATTTATATTTTGTATTTATTCATAAAAAGTTCCTAGGGCTAAATAGCCTAATGAGTAATAGGTGATACATATTACAGTTAAAATATGAAGGTGATCTAATTGACAATGTAAATAAAAAATAGGTATTTACCGAAAGTAAAGAAATAAACTATAATTTACATAATTAGATGTAGGTTATTAACATAAAAATACTATAGATATACATACACAAATATACATACTTATAAGTAAATGCATTAATGCATATACTCATATATATTTTTAATTTAAGGATTTAAATTTTACCAATGTGTAATTTCGAGGGTAGAATTTGATGTGTTATATAAGTAATATAATATAAGTAAGACGAGCACGACGAATAATAAAAGAACTTTGCATTTTACACGTACGGTGTGGCTGAATTTTTAGTACTGTTTCCCTTTCACGGAGTTTGGAATGTGTTGGTTGATGCTTGTAAATAAAATAGAAAAGATTAAGAAGATACAGTCTGTCAAGTTAAAGCGTGGGTGGCTTTACTCGCAGTCGGTAAGGTGTATCGACATGATTTTGGTGTCCAAATATTAAGAAGAGCTCCCTCTTT
>NC_046662.1:118178808-118185985 GCF_010883055.1 Belonocnema kinseyi | reverse complement strand
GAGGGAGCTCTTCTTAATATTTTGACACCAAAATCATGTCGATACACCTTACCGACTGCGAGTAAAGCCACCCACGCTTTAACTTGACAGACTGTAGTACGGAGCTTCATTACTGAATAGGCTATAAAGCGAATTACCCATAAAGAATTTTCTTCTTTTGGCGACGTTAAGAAGACCTACTCTTTCTCTATATTGAGTAATATTTTCAGTTTTGGAGATGTTATAGATGAACCGAATGCAAGCATTAAGCGTGCGCTCAAGCTTAGCATTTAGCTCCTCAGTGATATCTTCGTACACTACACAACCGTAGTCAAAGAAAGGAAGGATTAGGCTTTTAACTAGGAGGATACGCGTTGAGGTAATAGGTGATTCTTTATTCCTGTTAAGTTTTTGGAGGAATCTAAATGTTTTACTCGAAATAGTCGCTACTTGTTCATTCCAAGTAAGAAAGCGATTAAGAATATAGCCCAAAAACTTCACAGCTTTTACAAAGGGGATGAGACGTTAATCGTTCAAGAGAGGAGGTAGGGTGTAAATTGTTTCAAGTGATGGAGAGAAAGAAGGTCCTATGATTATAACCATAGTTTTAGCAAGGTTAAGAGTAAAGCAACTTGTCGAAGCCCACTGCACCAACAGATGAATATCCGCCTGTACCTTTTGAAATAAGCTCTTAAGATTGACAATGAGCCCGGAAATGTAAAGCTTAAAGACGACAGCATATTTTTGATAGTTGCAATGTCGAAGTTTGCTAACAAGTTCAGAGGTATAAATATTAAATAAAGTGGGTGCAAGCGTGGATCCTTGAGGGACACCACTCTTAACCTCACCATAAACTGACCGTTCGCAATTTCTAATTTTTGCTCTTTCAGATCGATTGCTAAGGTGCGATTCAAACCATATAACAACCATGCTTGAGAGGTGGAGCGATTTGAGCCTAGTAAATAGTAGATTATGGTATCAAACGCCTTAGAAAAGTAAAAAAGTACAACAACCGTTCTTTCCCTTCTATCAATTGCCAGCTTAAGGTCAGAACTTACTTTAAGTGAGGCTGTAAGTGTACTATTCCTGGCGCGGAACACAGATTGCTTTGGATCCACTTATTTGTTGCAATGTGTGAATAAGTTCCTGATGGACAATGCGTTCGAAAGGTTTAGACAAGGCACATAGGATGGATATAGGACGAAAGTCTCTGGGAGAGATGGAATTTGATATTTTAGGAACAGGGCGAAAAATTGCCTCTTTCTAAGTATTAGGAAAGACTCCCACCTCCAGAGATGCATTGTAGATGTGCAAGAGAATAGGGCCGATGAATGGTAAAGCAAGGCGAATCATTTTAATTGAAATACCATCAGAACCTTGAGCACTCGATTTTACCTCAAAGAGTTTTTTAATTATGGTTTCTTGCGATATATCAGAAAAAAATAATTGAGTATAATCAAAAGTAGAGGAAAATAAAAATGAGTACAATTGTAATTATGTTGATTCCATGAATCTCGGATTTTTGTTTGCACTAAGTTTCTCAATTTACGTAATACGGCTTAAATAATACTAATTTTTGTTCTTTTAGTCAATCTACGTTTTTTCTCTCTTTCTTCTATCAAATCTTTGATATAAGAAATGTTCCAAGGAGTAGACTTCTTCTTTGTTTAGGGAATATGGAGGTGCGGAAATTCTTCAAACGCTGAAGGTAAAAATACAGCCAGACAAGTCACCTTTCTATTTATATCATTTTCAAAAAAAAATACTATTCCAGTCATAAGTAGAGAGATACTCAAGAAATGCAGTGTAATTTATATTCTTAAGATAGCGTACGGACTGAGGAGCTACACCAGAGGGTGGACTGGCGGAGAACTGGTATTGGATACTGATACGATCATGGTTTGACAGGAATGAGATTGAGTGTTAAGTAGAAGAAATCACCTTGTCTAAATCATCCACAATCATCAAGTCAATCCATGAACTAGAATGATCAGCGTGGTGGGTGGTATCAAGGGAACTATAGATTAACCAGGAGAAAAAACTACTGATTTTGAATAACATGTTAAATTATTGGTAACATTCAGATTTGAGTTTAGGTCACCGGTGAATGAAATGTTTATATATTTAGGTACAAGGTCCAAAATGTAATTCTAAAGTTCCCTGTCATAGGAGGCGTTAGGAGGTTTTTAAATTATACCCGCCAACACACTGTGGTGAGGCGAGGATACCGTGACAAAAAGGTATTCAGCAGTAGGGTAATTGGCAAGAAGACTCACTCCCACCTGTACACCCCTTAACCTTTCATGAATATAGGGACAGACCTCATCCCCGTTTCTTTGAGCTCTATCTCTGCGGAAAAGTATGTAATTATCAAGTGCTATAAGTCTTGGAGAAATGTTAAGCGTGAGCCAGTTCTCAGACATGGTTATGAGACGATTATGTAACATCATGGTGTTTTACCTTGAAACGGATTGGACTGATCCAAATAGTCCTAATTCACTTAAATATTTCAACGATATCTATAAAATTGACCCATATCGACAAATTATCTACGAGTTTCGAAACCTGTCAGAATGAACACTCTCACGTCTCTGAAGTCACAAACTACAACGAAGACAACCAAGCCTTGGATCAAATTGAGTAGCTACTGTATGACCTAAGCAAGCAAAAGTCGACAATTACGGACACTGGTAACAACCGGCAACGTTTGTTGGAGATTCCAGGGCGGCTTTGTTACGCTGGACCCTGTGGGACCGAGACTAGCAGCCTCCCCATGCGAACCATCATACATTTAATACGTTGAAGAGAATGCTCGTCGGATACTACCAGAGATCCGCGAGACCACTAAATGTTAACTAACAACGTAACTTGTTAATAAAACTAAAAAACGAAAGAAAATAGAAAAACAGACTAGAAAAATTCAACTATAAATTAATATTAGCATCGGGTCGGGTACCTTCCTGGACCTGAATGCTCCGTCTAGTAAAGGAATGTATATTCTTTTGTTAATGAACAAAGTAAGCTTTAGTAAATTAATACATAATCAAATTATGCATTAACAACTCAGTTGAATAACCATGGAGTAACCTCCTCAATGAACGGACTATTTATTAGCTTAGCATGACTATTAAATGAATAAACCGCCTCATTGTTTGAACATTTTGATCAATTATTTGAGTAAGTCTCAGAGTAGTAATAACTAATAGCCTGTTTAGGTCAATTTAAAATATAGTTAAGACGATAAATGGGCTCATTAACAAAAAACAACCAATAAATTAGGACATGAGTTTAATAATTAATAGAATCATTAAGTGCAAATTCCATTTTGGAAACTCACCAACTGAAAATGCAAAAAATGCTAAAAACCCTACCCAGAATAATCAATACCATGAGCTATAAGGTGAATCCTACCTATCTAGTCGAGGCAGACGTTCATTACTACTTTCCATCATCAGAACTAGTTGTTCCGATAAGAAGTTCGAATTAGAGTGAAACTTTCTCGTCGACATTTTACCTTGCGCAGGACTCGGTACGCGGATTGTCTCTCCCACAAGTAAGTGAATCGGAAGGGCAGTGCACAATAAAGAGGGGTTTCGTTACGGTAAACGTGAAAAACCAATAGTTGTAAATTTATAAATTAATTAAAATTAATCACCTGTGTGCAACCATAGTTCGGTTTTTTATCAACTAAAGACTACAGTAGAGTGACAGTTCGTTCACGGTGCCACGCGAAGTGAAGAAGTTGTGAACGACGCTCCGCAGCAACAACAACGCATCCAGTGCTAAATAAGAAAAGGTCAGAAATCATATTAAATTATTTATCAGATTGATCTCAGTGTTTTAAGCCGATAATATCTCGGTGCCCCATGTCTCTCAGTCATGTATCTCTCTTTTCACTGGAGCTCGGGAACAAACATTAAGGCGTAGTGGATGTTGTAGAATTTTTAAAAATTTCGGCTGAATGGGCTGAGAAATGATAATTGATGCGCTAAAATTAGTCGAAGAAATTTCCCATCGAATTTTCAGGACTAAAAGGGTAATGGCTCCCGGTCCGGGAGTAGGATTAATAAACGAACACCACATGAAAATTAAGATAAGCCATTTCCTTCCGGATTGACTTATTAGTTTGGTACCTCCGGCAAAAGAGTTTAAAATGAAACTTTGAAAGGCAACTCAATTCCCTAGTTCAATTGACTCGCTCATAACAAATAAATACGTTGGAAAGAGATTTTATTTCTCTGAGTATTATAATAAATAATATTCGATACAATAAATGAATTTTTAAAAATCACATACTTCAGACTATAAGATTTAGATGTTGAATAAATCCTTTATTCCCAATTCTTTGACGTTTCGAAATCTATACGTTCTGCTCATCAGAACAGAGTCGTATACATAAAAGTTCCATATCATACATAATCGAGTATTTTTTTAGTCCTAAATTCTCCTTTTCTCAATTGAGGTGATAGACGCAACAACTCGACAAGCGCTCGAAACCCCGTAGAAGTATTGTCCAGCCGGGAAAATTTATCGATAAAAAAAAGTGGTCAAAACGTAAAACAAAATATACATTTGTATTCAGCTTGACGTGGCCGACAAGTTTTTCGTAATTAATTTTTTCATTCGATAATTATTATTTAAGATAAACAATAAAAACTCAGAAAATTTTCCGATCAAAAATCGATGCTTTGTAAAACACAACTCGCGTTTATTCAGCCATTTGTTGATAAAAATGCTTGAAATTTGTATGGTGTATTCTCAATTTTTAAGCGATGACTATAAACAACACACTTTGTTTAAAAAGCGAACATGTTTGATTTTATTTAATAGCAAATTGATTCTGAACGAAAAACTTCAACCAGTGGGATAGTCATCGAAAAAATGTTAGTTGAAATAACTTTTCGCTAGAAAGTTGTTCTCTAGACTTTGAGAAAGTTTTCCTGACAATTTGAAAAAAATCGGTCGAAAATTGTGGAAATGGCAGCGGGCTGAAGTCAACACACGCTGGCGCTGCAGTGCTCTGCTTACCGGCCTTTGTTCTTCAACTATAAAGCAGCAGCGGCAAAGAACAACAAAGCGCTCCAGTGGCAAATTGTTTTGACTTCAACTCGCTGCCATTTCTACAATTTTCGACCAATTTTCCTCAAATTTTCAGAAAAACTTTCAAAGTCTAGTGAACAACTTTCTCGTGGCAAGTTATTTGACCTAATATCTTTTCGATGACTGTCCCAATGGTCGAAGTTGGCGAAACGTGGTTTTCGTTCGGAATCAATTTGCTATTAAATCAAAACAAACATATTCGCGTTTTAAACAAAGTGCGTTGTTTAAAGTCATAGCTTATATATTGAGATTGTTCTCAATATAGATTTTTCTCAATTGCGATCGCGAAGCTCTCAATATTTGAAAATAACAGCAACACTCACTGTTTCAGTTCATAAAAGGTTATCACATATTGTAAGTTTAAATTCTTCAGCTTCGAGAAAAAATAGACTCGTAGAAACAAGGTCGAACTCCTAATATTTTTGCCGAAATTATTTACATAATTATTAGTTCTTATAAATTTTCAAAGCAATATAGAAAAGAATGTTTGTATTAATATTCTTAGTTCACTCCGTAAACGTACTGACTCGTCGAAAGAAAACGAAACGCTTAATTTCTAATCGTAAATGTCGAAATAATTAATACTTCTTGTAAATCTACCAAGCAACAGAGGAAACAGTCATCAGATATATATGCTTAGTTGACTTCAAAAACAAATGAACTCGTAGAATAAAGGCCAAACTTTTAATTTATAAAGCAACATAGAAAAGTGTCTTTGGATAAATATTCATAGTTCACTCCGTAAACACATTGACTCGTAGAAAAAAGGCCAAACTCTTTATTTTTAAATTGAAATTGTTTAATTAAGTAATAGTTCTTATTAATTCACAGAGTAACATAGAAAAGAGTCATCGGACAGACATTCTTAGTTGATTTCGTAAACAAATTTACTCGTAGAAAAAAGTCAAACTCTTAATATTTTAATCGAAATTGTTTAAATAATTAATAGTTCTTGTAAATTTACGAAGCAACGGAGAAAAGAATCTTGAAATAAATGACGGGCTGAGAGTAAATGCGGTGTAGAATGAGTAGCAGAAGAGAAGCGGTTTCAGTTTTCGTATCAACGCAAAAAAGATTTTGAAAAATGACGGGAACGGAAACAGAATGAATGGGCGTCAGAATAGAAGGGAACTCAAATTATTCCTCAGGGAAAAACAATTTTGGACTTCAACCTGCTTTGGCTCCCAGTCTGAACTCTCAACCAGCTTTTACCCCCAGTTCCAAATTTAACACGTATTTGCTCGCGCCGGAAGAACGTAGATTTTTAAAATTTGATGTCCCGTGTTGATATTGTGCTGTTGTAGTATTCATTTTCCGCTTCTACCAAATTTGTACAATAAATGTCGTCATCTATGATTAAGAAGATTTAATCTTTTGTTTCTCGCATTAAAATATCAACATCAAGCCTAAAGTTCTACGTTTTTCTTCAACATCCTGTATATAAAAACTCATAACCTCCATTAGTAGCGCATGGAGGCGAAATCTTACATGGTCAAGTTAATCGCGTGGTTTATTCTATGGCGACATCTTTCTTTAACGTATAAAATTAATCGGAATAAGAAACTAGATTTCTACTTTTATCGATCGCTGATAATTATTTCCGTCTTGTGCCTTTTTATTTTCACTTTCAATAACAGGTGTTATGTTAGTGAATTATTATTATGTATAATATTTAAATTTGTTTCTCATAATTCTTCAGTCGTTAAATCAAATTACTGAAGATACTTTTCACCAGAATGTGGTTTATTCAATGTCACAGGAATAATAATTTAAAGCTTATTTTAACATCTAATTTTTTTAAATAACATAAAAGAATATCAAATTAAAAGATATATTGTGAAATCATTAGGTTTAATAATATTATGATATAAATTATAATGAAAAATGTTATTTGAATATAAAGTTATCATAAACTAAATTCGAATTAAATAAATTTATTATTATCGTGTTCTAATTATATTAATGATTTAATGGTAAAAATTATATATATATATATATTAACATAATTAAAACATTAATATAATAGATTTATTTAATTGTAATTTAGCTTATATTAAGTTTCTGTTTTAATAACAATTTTAATTATAATTTTTAAAAT
>NC_046662.1:118142159-118178708 GCF_010883055.1 Belonocnema kinseyi | reverse complement strand
TTTTATACATGCTATTATTTTTTTATAATAATATTATATTTATATTTTATACTTAAAAATTATTTACAAAGTAAAAATTAAATATAATGTTAATAAATTTTTAATTGGTTTTTTTCAATGTTACAGTTAATGTTCATTTTTTAAATAATACAAACAATTATTAAATTAATCGATATATTTCGAAATCATTAAGTTTAATAATATTATTTTAAAAATTATAATTAAAATTGTTATTAAAACAGAAACTTAATATAAGCTAAATTACAATTAAATAAATCTATTATATTAATGTTTTAATTATGTTAATGATTTAATGTTAAGAAACTTGTTATTTTTAGATTAAAATTAAATAATACCGTATTTTTGTTTTAACGTTATCTTATACAAAATTATCAACTATTTAATATTGGAGCTATATTCATTCTGAAGTTTACATAATTGAGTCATTAACAACTTTTTTCACGTTTAAGTTATAATAATAATATTTTCATGATTTCTATATTTTTAAATTATAAAGCTTAATAATATTATGTTATACTTAATTTAATTTTATTTAAATAAATTTTTAATTGGTTTATTCAAAGTTTCCGGAATAATTTTTAAAAATATTATCTTAAAATATAATTTTGTTAAATAATAATATAAAAGATTATTAAATTAATAGATATATTGTGAAATCATTAAGTTTAATAATATTATAATATAAATATTAAACTACATAAAGATTGGATTTAAATTGTTTAATATTTAGTAATATAAATATATTATTTCCTCTCAGATCATGTAATCAAATATTGGCTATTACTGTCGTAATAAAAGTTTCTTTTTTTAATTTTAAATACTTTTATTACAATTATATCATTTTTTATGATGCTTCCGATATTGTGAAATGAGTATTTAAATTCAATTTTCTGAATTATATGTGCACCTTAACATTATTCTCTATTCTATCAAACTTCAAAATTAAGTAGCATCATTTCTTTTATACTTTTTATTGTTATGATGTGATCCCTGGATCTAGGACATGTCCTTTTTTGATTTTTCCCCTAATTAAATTTTAGTTTACAAATTTAAACGTATCAATTTTTCCCTCTCCAGGAAATTGATCCAAGATAATTTAGATTTATTGACAACTTACTGTGTCCTTGTGCGGAAACTGGTACCGCGTATACATGCCGGAACCAATTCTGGAAGGACGATAAATCTGAAACGTAGTGATTTGTTGTTTACATTTAAAAAGAAATACACTTGTCCTACAAATTGAGGCTCCCAATTATTATTAAATTGTAATTGGCTTTTTTCTACTCCAAAAGTCCCTGAATTTTAAAATAGTTTTTTATTAGAAAATCGGTTGAAATGTAATTGTCCCTTGATCCAGGATCTACCATCGCATCGGCGATCAACATATTAATTTGGCTACTTATTTTGAGGTTATATTGAAAAATTTTTACCAGTGAAATCTCACAATAATCAAAATCATGGAAAATGGATCCCCAGAAGCGAGAACCGAATTGAGTCACGAATTCGTTTCAACCTTTGAATTGTTGGGGCTATTTATTCAGGCCTCACGGTAAATGACCTATTTTATATTTGCTTCCCCCATTAAAAAAATGGGCTGAAAATTCCATTTTTCTTATGGGCAACTGATGTTATGAATAAAGCTCCATTCTGAGCAAACTAGGGTGCAATGTTTGCCGTTCAGAACTTTTTATTATTCTCCTAACCACTTAACCATCCCAGATTTTAAAGGGCTAGTAATTCATTAGGCCCGTTTAATTATTAATAATCAAAAATTACCTACCTCCTATTTCTCTGATTTTGAATATCAAGTATAATTATATATCTTGGGAATTTTTGTTACAATTGCTAAGATACTTTGAAATTAATTTCTCAAAAACGATTGATTTTTCATGTGCAATTTAGAGAATTTCAATACATAAAAAGGTCATTTTTATAATGATTTAAAACACAGATTAGAAAGAAAAATTATTGGTAATTCTATTAATAACTTCTTTGTATCACAAGAATTAAGTCTACATAGACTAAAATACCAACAGAGAGATGTTTACATAAAAACATTTAATTTACTTAAAAATAGATTTTTGAAAGATGAAAATAAATATAGAGAATTAAGATTTAAAGAATGGTTTAAAAATTTATCTAATGAAACAATTCTGGTTGAAAAAGCGGAGACCGTGACTATAGGTATTAAATTTGGTATTCCTTACAATTCAGATAAAATTCCATCTAATAATATCATTGCAAATGTCGAAGAATGTATCAAAAATGTAGAAGAAGCAAATAAAGAAGCACATGTCAGAAAAGTTGTCACAGACTTAATTTAAAATCACAAAAAAACAGTAAATTTAATAATTTTAATAAAATCTCTGAAACAGTTAAAAAATTTCAAAAGGACTACAAAGATATAATATTTGTTAGAGCAGATAAAGGCAATATTTCAGTTACAGCTAATGGAAATGATTATAACAAAATAGTTGAAAATTGATTGCAAAATAACATCTATACAAAAAATTTAACACCATCTTAGTTGCAACCATTGAAAATAAATGCCATGATATATCAAAATGGGAAAATAAAAGGTATATAAATGAGAATTTAACTTGTCGTTTAAAAAATCATGGGAGTGTTGTTGCTAAGGCTTATGCTCTTCCTAAAGTTCACAAGCCTGACCTAAAATGGAGATTAATAGTATCTTCCATAGGATCACCCACCTACAATTTAGCCCAATTTTTATAAAAAAATTTAAAACGTGTTTCTGGTACGACTCACTCTTTTGTTAAAGACAGTTGGGATTTTAAAGAAAAAAGTTAGAATATTCATGTACCCACTACCCACTCAATATTATCTTTAGATGTGGTTTCTATGTTCGATAACATTCGGTTAGATTTACTTTCTGATTGTATAGAAGAAAAATTACAAGTTTATAAAAATTTAACAAAAATATCTAATTATGAAATTTTAATAGCTGTTAGAACAGTATTTAATAAAACTGTTTTCTCTTTCAATCAAAAGTTTTATAAGCAAATATAAAGTTGTCCTATGGGTTCTCCCCTATCTTCAGTTGCTTCCAATCCCGTTTTAGACGATTTAGAAAATAGAGCATTATCGAAATTAACTTTTAAACCACTTTTCTACAAAAGGTACGTGGATGACTTATTCACTATAGTTCCCACTGATAAAATTCAAGAATTAATTAAAACATTGAATAGTATAGAAGAATTCTTACCATTTACTTTTGAATTAGAAAATAGTAACACCTTAAATTATTTGGATCTATCAATTAAAAAAACTGAAAATGGAAGTTTAATTACCAATTGATACAAAAAACCTTCATGGTCAGGGCAATATTTAAATTATAATTCACACCATCAATTTAACTAAAAAGTTGGATTAATAAAAGGACTAGTAGATAGATGCGTAAAACTAAGTGATTTCAATTTTAGAGAAGAAAATTTAAAAGAATTAAAGATTACAACACAACAAAATAATTATCCACTACCTTTAATAGAAAGTGTGTGTAAAGCAGCTAAGTCTGAACCTCGGCCTTTTATGTCCACTCGCCTATCTCTTTCTGTAAGCTAATGTACATATCTCGTGGAACATAATAAAGATCTATTATTATTATTATTATTATTATTATTATTATTATTATTATTATTATTATAAACGAGATTTACAATAGTTCCAATAAACAAAATAAATGGTTAGATAATTACAAAAAAACTGATTTACGTGTTTCGTTACCATATGTACAAGGTTTATCAGAGATATTAATAAGTTCTTTGAAAAATTCAACATTAATGTATATTTTAGAAAAAATCACAAATTGGAAAATTGTTTTATAAATAAGAAAATTCTGAAAAAATTGAAAATTTGTCAAACGTAGTTTATTTAATAAAATGCAAAGGTTGCAAAAAAATCTATATTGGTGAAACAGGTAAAAGGTTAAAAACAGAAATAACTGAACATAAAAGAGATTGCAGAATTGGCAATTTGAACACAGGTTTGTCACAACACTCGTGAAATTTTAATCACCTTTTTGATTTCGACTTTGATAATATAAAGATTTTAGCAAAAGAAAACAACACTTGCGAACGGAGAATTTTAGAATCGATTTTCATTAACAAATATAAGAACTGTTCCATTAATTCAAAAACAGAAATACTTAATGTAACTCAACATTACCATAATATAATAAATTGAATAGTAAATTTCTCAAATACCTTAGCGCGCTATTTTCGCTAAAGTTGAATTAGGCCCTCTATATTGAAAACTCTGTACTAAATACCTAACATAATTTTTTTAGGTTGTCCCAATTAAAAAATTATGTGTTTCGGTAATGATGTCAAACCGTTTCATTTTTTTTCATCGAATCATAATGTTTGATGTCTTAAATATTGTATATAAGGTAAATTGACTTTTGTTTTCATAATATATGTTTCTGCGACAATGTTCATTTTTTAAATTAGCTATTTTTTATAACAATTTTGTATTAAGTACAATTTGCCTGAAGATGACCGACAGATTGAGGTCGAAACGTCGCAAAATGTGAAAGAATTTTTATATTTTGATTAAGTTATTGACACGGATTATTTCTTGTCTTTTTATTTCAAACTTGATCGTAAGACCGAAAAAAATTGAACAAATGTTCATATTAAGTACACTATTTGGATCGATCGGAGAAAGAAATTTTGCTTCTTAAAACTGAGAAGTTGTTTTAATTTTGATTAAAACTCACATATTCTGGAATTAGTTTAAGAGTTTATTAATAAAGACAAATTTTAGAAATGAAAGTTCAAATTTAAACAAATGTATTAACTAAAAATTATTTAAAGGTTTTAGTGAGAATTATAGTTCAATGCTCCTTATTTTATAAAATGACTAATCCATATAAGCTTGATATATTTTTTTGAACATTAAATTGAATAAAGATTAAAATTTATTACCTTAAATTTAAGTAACATAATTAACAAATGAACTAATTATTTACTTGTAGGTTATATATTGGAACATGGAATATGATTTGCATAATATAAATCAATTTATTTTTAAAGTACCTCTATTTTAATTAAGTAATTTTTCGGAACTATGCTGGTGTTCTGAGATTAATATTTTCATTCAATTTTTAAAAGTATATGTAAAAATGTTTTAATCTTTCCCCTGAAATTAATATTAAGGTGCTAAAACAAGAAATTTTTGTAAATAAAATTTAAAATCAGTGAAACAAATGATTTGAGGCTTTTTATGTTGCGAACCATTTAATTCATTATTAGCTGATAATTTTCTTCACACATTCTTCATATTGGTTTTAATTAGTGAAAAGGGTTATTAATAAATTAGACGTATAGAAATGCTATTTCAAAATTTAAAGGAGAATATACACATAATGTAAACATTATTTGAATGTTTCGATAAAAATAATTGTTTCATGATTTTTATTTTATAAACTGATTAATTCATGATCAACTGATTCTACTGAAAGTGACGTTTTCTGGAATTAGTTGAAAAAGTTTAAGATTAAATAAAATGTTAATAAATAAAAGTTCTAATTGGAAAAAGATATAAAGTTCCAGTTACTTGAATGTTTTATAATAGAATTATATTTTAATGGTTTTTCTTTTGTAAAATGGTCAATTGGTTATTAGCTAATTAACGTTTTCTGATTATTAAAGTAAAATAAAGATTAAATCTTAGTTCCTGAAATTGAAGTAACATAATTTAATTAGTGACTTAAAGGTTCAATAATGGAATATTGAATATAATTTGAATATTAAAAGTTAATTTATGTTTGCAATTACATTATTTTAATTAGATAATTTTTCACCTGATTCTGATGTACTGAAATGTGTATTTGCATTCGGTTTTTCAAATGATATGGAAATACGTTTGATTTTTTTCTGGAATTAGTATCAAAAATCACCATTAGAACAATAGAAGCGTCTTAATAATTTCGAAAGATTTTGAGATTACATTTTTTTAAACAGTTATGGGAAAATTTTAAGCAGTTAATGTTTCATTTTGAAATAATAATTTAAAATTTTGAAGATTTCAAAATTGTTTTTTAAAAAAAATATGGAGGATTTCAAGTCAATTATTTCAATTTTCAAGGATTTAATTTAAATTTAGATAAAGTTAATTTTTTCGGGCGTTAAGAGAAGGAAAAATATGTAGTTTAGATTCATGGAAAAATTTCAAACAATTTTTCACTAATGATTTCTAAGAGCTCATTACAAAAGATTACAAAGCGTTTTAAATTATTTCATAAAAAAGGGTTTGAAAGATTTTAAAGCAACATCGTGCCATAATATATAATTTTAGTAAATTTAAGAGATATGTAGAAGTTTTGAAACGATTAAAACAGAATGAATCACATGCCCTTAATTAAAATAACTTTGAAAGGTCTGAAGTAAAGAAATGAATGTTATTCAAGTTCCTAGGAAAATTGGGCATGTTTTGAGGTAGCGTTTTACATTTTAAATAACTTTTCAAAATTTCAACAAAAATTACAGTCAGATAAAAATATTTTTAAGAATTTAAGAGGCATTGTATATACATTTAATTTTAAAAGGGCTCGAACTTTTTCTAGTATTTTGTAAAATCCCGTAAAATATATTTGTTTTAATCTAGATTTTTTGTTGACAAATCGGAAATATTCAAATTTTGTTTTTAATTTTCATCAAATTCGTAAGAAATTTCTGAAGATTCTGAACTTAATTTTTTACATCCTTAATGATTTTTCAAAATTCCAAGAAAAATTGGATTCATTTAAAAATATTTTTAGGAATTCAAGAGGCTTTGCATAGATTTAAAATATTTTAACCCTTGGAAGCATTTCCGAAAATTTATGGAATATTTATCATTTCTTCTGAAATTATAAAAGCCCTAAATATCGTTTGAAAAGGCTAAAATTTGTCTAATAATTTGTAAAATTCTGTAAAGTAAAATATATATTTTTTAAATCTTCTACATTCTTTTTTTGACACATTCTCGCAAAATATTTCAATCATCGTATCAAACTAACTTATAATTTTATTATAATAGTAATATGTGACGTGCGCTGAAGAAAGGGGGCTTACCCTAAAAAAATTGAAATCAAGGTTTTTACACATTTCGATAGTTTTTGAGCTGCTCTTTTTAATGAAACCATTGGGAAAAAAATCCGAGCGTTATTACTGTTAATAACTAAGTCGTGAGGTACCAGAGAAATCGGGATATGACTCGAGAGCTTGAGATTCCGTGAAACACCTCCCACCATTCACCACCCTACCTATGCGTCTCATCTATACCCTGTCCGTTAGCCACGTCTCGAACTTATCTCTTTCCGTAAGAATGTCGTGGTAAGTGGAAAGGGAAGATTTCGTGAGTCTTCCCTCTCTCCTAAAAGTCCTGTCTATTGGGTAGACTTCAACCGCTCGCCCTGAAAAATCTTAATTTTCAGAATAATCCCCCTTTCTTCGGAGCACGTCACATATTTATATCAAGTATAACTTAATATACATAATCAAACATGTTAATGATCATAAAAAATAGTATAGGTTTTCAGTACTTGTAGAGCGTGGCCAATCACAGAGATTCCAACAATTGTAGGGTTGTAACGTTTTGTGTTTCGCCTCTTTCTGCAAGTAATTAAAAACCGGACTCTCAATAGTGTTAGTATAAAAAATGATATGGATGATTTGAGACAAACCCCAGCAAATGAAGCAGGATTTAAGAGAATTCATAAGAATTTAAAAGAATTCAGGGTAAATTTCAATTTAATTGCAAAACATAATTTAAAATATAGCACACCAACTCCTTTTCGATGGATTGCCGGGACTCTGTGAACCGAAATTGAATGAATAATACATCATTCGAAAGGCTACTGAATAATCTTTCGAATGATAAGGTTGATTTGTTCACATCACCAGCGGTTCTTTTTTTAATAAAGATTTGTCAAAAAACGAGGTTTTCCAAAATCGAAAAAGGGTGGCTCGAATATGGCACACCTAGAAAAAAATCAAAATACCCCAAAAATAAGCAAGTTAACAATATGAAAATATTTATTAATATAATTTTAAAGAATAAAACATACAGCGAAATTATTGACAATAGTCGCCCATTCATAGGGCTGATAATTCTCCGTAGCAGGTAGTACACTCTACTCAAGATTTCTCCTCTGGTAAAGTGTAGGATCCATCACAGAAAATGAATTAAGTGCATGAATACATGGAGCCATTCTTGCTATATTCGAGCCACTCTAGATGTGCCATATTCGAGCCGCTACCTACAAAATATTCATGTCTAAAAAGCATAACCTTTAAAGAGAAGCGTCTCCATATATCCTTTTGCAATACTATTATACGAACCCTAATGCACTCGAGGATGACTGTTTATATATATTTTTGATCACACCTTTCCAATAATTCATATCAACAATATAAGTTACATTTTTTTTATAATATACTAAACAGGAATCAACTCCTGCTGTTACTAACGGAGTACAGGTTTAGGCCTGTCCACTCAGCGCCGCCACAAAGGCAAATTATAAAATGGAATACGCCATATTTTTTTGCTTTTTGGTGCTAATTATATGCTAGAAAAATTTTTTTTTGCTATTTAAACTTCCGAGAAAAGGGTAGCGGCGCTAGTAGGGCGTTCACTCAGCGCCGCCACCTACGAAAACTCACTAAAAATTATTATAATGCGATAAAAAATAAGTGGTGATTTTTTTATTTTTTTTTTGCTCTATGATGACATATATTACGTTTCCCGAAAAACTACCCCTAAGTCATACACAACTGTCCCCCCCCCATACACAACTATCAAAAACGTTTCAAATGTTGTGAAACCACCCTGAACAATGTAAAAATGATTTAGAACTTCAAATTAATTACATGTCACTTGGAAATTTCCCTCCTATTATAATTTCCTCGAAACTACCCTTCCACGTTAAAGTATGCAGCAGAACGTATATATATATATGAAAATATCATTAAAAATAATCCAACTTAGAAGAAACTGTTAGTTCATATTCTTTTGCTGTTTTTTTTCTCTTTGACAATGTATAATACATTCCCGAAAAACTACTCCTAAGTCATACATACCCTCCCCGAATCACCAAAAACTTTTTAAAAGTTGGAAAACCACCTTAAACCAAGTAAAATTATTTATAATTCCAAATTAATTAAATGACACTTTAGAATTTTCCTCTGATATTAATATTCCCAAAACTACCCTTCCATGTAAACGTATGCGACAGAACATATATATGTATGAAAAAAGCATTAAAAATAATCAAACTTAGAAGACACTGTTATCTGATATTTTTTGTCTCTTTTTTTGCTCTTTGATAATATATAATACGTTCCCAAAAAATTACCCCTAAGTCATACATACCTACCCCTCATGATTAGAAGCGTTTTAAAAGATGGAAAACTACCTTGAACAATGTGAAAATGATTTAGAATTCAAAATTAATTACATGATACTTGAAAAATTCCGCATTTTCATAAATTTCCTGAAAAACTACCCTTCCGCGAGAACGTATGCAGCGGAAGATATATATGTATGAAAAAAGGATAAAAATAATAGAACTTAAAAAACCCTGTTAATTAATATTTTTTACCTTTTTTTGCTCTTTGATAATATATAATACATTCCCGAAAAAACTACCCCTAAGTCATAAATACGTAACCCATGTGATCAGAAACGTTTTAAAAGATGGAAAACCACCTTGAACAATGAAAAAATGATTAAGAACTTCAAATTGATTACATGATACTTGCAAACTCCCCCCTTTTTATAATTTCTCCGAAAAAAATACACTTCCACGTGAGCATATGCAGCCAAAAATATATATGTATGAAAAAAGCAATAAAAATAATAAAACTTAGAAAAAACTGTCACTCGATATTTTTTTGTTCTTTTTTTTTTATCTCTGATAATATCTAATGTGTTTCCAAAGAACTACCCCTAAGGCGTACATACCCTCTCCTTGTTATCAAAAACGTTATAAGAGTTGGAAAACCACCTTTGAAAATGTAGACATGCTTAAAAACTCAAAATCAATTACATTACACTTCAAAATTTCCCCCTCGTTATCGTTTCCTCAAAAAACTACACTTCCACGTAAATGTGTGCAGCAGAACATATGTAAGTAAGAAAAAGCATAACAAATAATACGAAGGGTAGGTGTGTACATCTTAGAGGTAGTTTTTGTGGAACGTATTATATATTATCAGAGAGCAAAAAAGAGCAAAAAAATATCAACTAACAGTGTTTTCTAAGTTGTATTATTTTTTATGCTTTTTTCATGCAAATATGTGTTCTGCTACATACGTTTACGTGGAAGAGTAGTTTTACGGGAAATTATAATGAGAGGGAAATTTTTAAGTGTCCTGTAATTAATTTAAAGTTCTAAATCATTTTCACATTGTTTAATGTGGTTTTCCAACTATTTAAACGTTTTTGATGACGAGGGGAGGGTATGTATGGCATAGGGGTAGTTTTTGGGTAACGTATTATATATTATGGAAGAAAAAAAAATAAATATCAACTAACAGTGTTTTCTAAGTTCTATTATTTTTATCCTTTTTCATACATATATGTTCCGCTGCATACCTATACGTGGAAGGGTAGTTTTTCATGAAAATTATAAAGAGGGGGAAATTTTTAAGTGTGATGTAATTCATTTGGAATTGTAAATAATTTTTGCATTGTTCAAGGTGGTTTTCCAACTTTTTAAACGTTTTTTATGACGAGGGGAGAATATGTATGACTTAGGGGTAGTTTTTGTGTAACGTATTTGTTTAACAAGTTTTCATATTTTTTATTATTTTTTTAATACATATATGTATGTCCCGATGCATACGGTCAGGCAGAAGGGTAGTTTTTTGAGGAAATGTGATAGTGAGGGTGAAATTTTAAAGTGTAATGTAATTAATTTTGAGATTTGAAAACTCATTAGATATTATCAGAGAGCAAAAAAAGAACAAAAAAAATATATCGACTAACAGTGTTTTGTAAGATTCATTATTTTTTATGCTTCTTTCTTACATATATATGTTACGCTGCATAAGTTCACGTGGAAGGGTAGCTTTTCGGGAATACTATAAAGAGCGACAAATTTTCAAGTGTCATATAATTCATTTGGTATTCTAAATCATGTTCACACTGTTCAAGGTGGTTTTCCATATTTTAAAACGTTTTTGATCACGAGGGGTACGTATTTATGACTTAGGGGTAGTTTTTCGGGAACTTATTACATATTATCGAAGAGCAAAAAAAAGGAAACAAATATCAACTAACAGAGTTTTTTAAGTTCTATTATTTTTATCCTTTTTTCATGCATATAAATCATCCGCTGCATACGTTCTCGTGGAAGGGTAGTTTTTCAGGAAAATTACGAAGAGGCGGAAATGTTCAAGTATCATGTAATTAATTTGGAATTATAAATCATTTTCACATTGTTGAAGGTAGTTTTTCATCTTCTGAAACGTTTCTGATCATGAGGGGTTGGATGTATGACTTAGGGGTAGTTTTTTCGGGAACGTAATATATATTATCAAAGAGCAAAAAAAATAGGGAAAAAATATCAGATAACAGTGTCTTCTAAGTTTGATTATTTTTAATGCTTTTTTTATACACATATATGTTCTGCTGCATACGTTAGCGTCGAAGGGTAGTAGTAGTTGGTGTAACTGGAAGGGTAGTTTTTGGGAAGTTATAAAGGAAGGGAAATTTTTAAGTATGATGTAATTAATTTGGTGTTCTAAATTATTTGTTATTTGTTCAAGGTGGTTTTACAACATTTAAAACGTTTTTGATGACGAGGGAAGGGTATGTATGACTAAGGAGTAGTTTTTGGGTAACGTATTATATATTATTGAAGAGCAAAAAGAGAGAAAAAAATCAATTAACAGTTTCTTCTAAGTTTGATTATTTATAATGCTTTTTTATACATATATATGTTCTGCTGCATACGTTAACGTGGAAGGATAGTTTTAGGTATATTACGAGAGAAGAATTTTCAAGTGTCATGTAATTAATTTAGAGCTCTCAATCATTTTTTCTTGTTCAAGGTGCATCTCCAACTTTTAAAACGTTTAAGGGTAGTTTTTTGAGAAACGTAATATACGTCATAATAGAGCAAAAAAAGCAAAAAATCTCCACTTATCGTTTATTGCATTATAATAATTTTTAGTGAGTTTTCGTAGGTGGCGGCGCTGAGTGGACATCCTGCTAGCACCGCAACCCTTTTCTCCAAAGTTTCTAGAGCAAAAAAGTTTGTTTTCGCATAAAATTAGCCAAAAAATATGGCATATTCCATTTTATAATTTTCCTTTGTGGCCGCGCTTAGTGGACGGATCTTACAGGTTTTAGTTTGTCATAAATGGAAGTGTGCCATATTCGAGCCCTCTCCTCTACATTAAAATAATACACAACTTCATACAATATAATGAAATCTTATGATATTTCTTAAAATCCTAAAAAATTTGTTATAATAACTTGAGTGCTTCTCAAACTCCTTGAAATTGTTGAAATCCTCAGAAATCTGATAAAATCGCTTGCAATCTTTTAAAATAGCCAGTGTACAATCTTATGGGTCCCATATAATTATCTATTTCTTCATAAATTCTTTAAATCCTATGATAATTTTTTCTGAATACCATAAAATCATTTAATATTTAAAAATTCCTTGAAAGCTTTTTAATTCTTGATTATTTAAAGAATCTTCATTGAAAATTAAGAGTCTGACTTTCTTTCTAGGAGTCAATTTCTTTAAGGAGTCAACTAAGAATGTCTATCCGATTAGTCTTTTCTATGTTACTTTGTAAGTTTACAATAACTATTAATTAACTAAACAATTTTGATTAAAGATTAAGAGTTTGGCTTTCTTTCTAGAGGAAATTTCTATACGGTGTCAAGTAAGAATGCCTATCCGAAGATTCTTTTCTATTTTTATTTGTAAATTTACAAAAGCTATTAACTATTTAAACAAGCTTGATTAAAAGTAAAGAGTTTAGCTTTCTTTCTACGTGTCATTCTCTTTACGGAGTCAACTAAGAATATCTATCCGATGAGTCCTTTTTATACCACTTTGTGAATCTACAAGAACTATTAATTAATTAAACAATTTTGATTAAAAATTAAGAATTTACCTTTCTATCTACAAGTCAATTTTTTTGGCGGAGTGAACTAAGAATGTTTATCCGATGTGTCTTTTCTATGTTGCTTTGTATATTTACAAGAACTAATAACTATTTGAATAATTTTGATCAAAAATTAAGAGTTTGGCTTTCTTTCTACAAGTCAATTTCTTTACGGAGACATGTAAGAATGTCTATCCGGAGAGCCTTTTCGATGCCACTTTGTAAATTTACAAGACTATTAACGATCTAAACCATCTTCATTGAGAATTAAGAGCTCGGCTTTCTTTCTAAGAGTGTATTTGGTTACGTAGTCCACTAAGAATATAAATTCTAAACTATTTTCTATGTTTCGTTTTAATTAACCGCAACTATTAATTAATTAAACAATTTTTATTAATAATTAGGAGTTTGGCCTTCTCTATATGAGTCGATTTCTTTACGGAGTCACCTAGAATGTCTATCAGATGAGACTCTTCTATGTCACTTTGTAAATTTACAAGAACTAGTAATTAATTAAACAATTTGGATTAAAAATTAAGAGTTTGGCCTTCCTTCTAAACGCCAGTTTGTTTACGGAGTCGACTAAGAATGTCTGTCCGATGAGTCTTTGCTATGTTGCGTGGTAAATTTACAGAATGTAATAATTATTTAAACAATCTAGATTTTAAAGTAAAAGTTTGGTTTTCTTTCTACGAGTCAATTTCTTTACGGAGTCAACTAAGAATGTATATCCCATGCGCCTGTTCTATGCTGTTTTCTAAATTTACAGGCACTAATAACACAGACCACAAACCGCCTAAGCGTGTAACATAAGAGGGACTAGGTGACCTTATGTTTTTGAGGTCGCTGAATCTGAATTCGGTCTCCGTTTGATGCCATCAGGTCAGTATCGAGGTCAGTTCAAGGTCAAAACTACAAAATTCATTGCTTACCAACTAAATAATCATACCTTTAGGTTTAAGTTGCCGCTCAATTGAAACCTGTGTCAGTTTGACACCGGCAGGTCAGTATCAAGGTCAGTTTAAGTTCAAGCCTACCAAATTCATCGCTAACCAACTAAATCAGGGTAAGTTAATGTTTCAGTGGTCACTGAATTCGAATCCAGTGTCCGTTTGACGTTATCAGTTCAGTATCAAGGTTAGTTCAAGTTCAAACCCACAACATTCATTGCTAACCAACTAAATCAGGGTTCTTGTAGGTTTAAGTGGTCGCTGAATTTGAATCCGGCGTCCGTTTAACGCTATCAGGTCAGTATCAAGAGAAGTTTAAGGTCAAACCCACTAAATTCATCGCTAACCAACTAAATCGGGATACTTTTAGGTTTAAGTGGATATCTTGAGATTAGGGTTAAGAGATTTTAATGCTAAAATTTGTAAAAACCTCAAGAATTTTTATTTGGGTTCTGTGCTGTTTAAAATTTGTAACCTTGTCGCCATTCAAGAATGCTATTGTATCAAGTACTCTTTGGACAAATTAAATTTGAACTTGCTTAATACAGCATGAGAAGCGCTTTTAATTCAATTAAAGTGGTTTCAACGTTACCCATTCTGAACCACGTAGAGGTACCACTTTTTTCCTAACTTACCCGTTACAGAAACGGGGGTGCCAACGCCAGGTTTATGTGACGTATAAGGTATAATTTCATTACTTGCAGGTTCACGCCAGATCATAGACAGAGAGAGAGAGAAGACGTTTTTTTCCCTCATCTTTGCCATGTCTGCTAATGTCACTTACACAAGTCGAACAAATGATACACAGGTGTAAAAATTATATATAGTTTATATATAGTGTGAAGTTTTATGTATAATATTTATTTGTTTTATACCAAAAATGTATAAAACAAATGAATATTCTATATAAAACTTCACATTATATATAAACTATATATAATATTTCCGCCTGGGTATGAGGAATGCAAGAATGGTCAAGACTTTCTTTTACGCCATAATAATAATTAATGTACATATTTTTTACAGCATCTGTTAAAGACCTTTTATATCTGGGTATAATGTATCTACCACATACGACACAAAATGTGTCTCGACTATCACAAGGTGGCATGGAAAAGTAGAGAAGGTGGTTTAAAGGGATATTCCCAAAAAATGAAACTGATTGAAATTTATACCGAATAGATACCATCTTCAGTAAACCTACTTATGAAGAAACTTAATTCTAAAAAAGATTAAACGCAAATATAAATCTAGCACTGAGACTAGTCTTAGGATAGTAACAAACTTATGAAAAGTTCCCCCAAATGATAAATTTTTACTCAGCAAAACAAGATTTCTACGACGAATACTGTATACAACTTTATTAGTGATGTTTAATATTAGATTAGTATCACCAACAATGTAGAGGAATAGGCCTCTGCAAACGATTCAAGAAAAGCTACGTTTTAAAAATGTTTTCAACAATATCATGTACAAATTTTATGTGAAACTTTTTAGGCATGATTAGTAAAATCTTAAGAAAAGTGGTGAGAACAATGTTCTTATTTATGTCATTTCTTTAAAATTCAATTAACCGTAGCTTACTCTTTAAGAATTTATATAAACCCTAGCAAACCGAATTAACGCAATGGACACGCTACAGAGTATCCTTTAAGTATCTACCCTGCCGATAGAAATCTCTGAGTATTCTCAAGCGAAATAGCCTGGCCCATTTGAGTTTATAAGCAGAATCGATTTGAATGATTTAGTCTCTGAGATAGTCTGAGAGATTTGAGTCCTTTTCAAGGTCGTTTTAGTGGTCCTTTTAAAAGTGATGCGACGGTAGTATAATGTTCCTTTTGTATTCGTCACATACCCGGTGGGCAGAAATATTTACAGTAGTTGTTCGTCGCTAACCCGACTATCCCTTTTTAAATTTCTCTTCAAATTATTAACACTTTTTTTTTAATTGATGAATTTTCTCATTATACTTATTTATAATTATAACTCATATACTAATATACAATTTTCTAGTTGAATTAAAAAATGTTGTCTTTTTTGGCGTATATCATTCCATTTACGAGAAACGTTGGATTAATTTCAATTTTAAGCATTTAAAAAAAGTGAGATATCTAAAATCATCGTAACCCGTAGATTCTGAATTATTATGTTTTAGGCTGTTAAATATGAAATTTAAAAAATCTACTTCTACATTTTAATCCGAAACCTTAACAAAGGACCCTTGAGTATAGGCTACTCTATTGATATAGCCTCTCTGCTTGTTATTTATGATCGTATTCTTATTTCAATTCCAGCCTCTCTGCTTGTTACTTATGATCGTATTTCTATAGTAAATTCGGAAAGGACATTTTAAAGCCTTTAAAACATTTAGAAGAGCTACCTCGACCTTTAAATATATCTACCTGAGTGCCTGCAGAGAATTTCTCTGAGCTTCTCTGACCTTAGAGAATCTTTAGAATATACTCAGAGATTTCTACCGGCAGGGCACATAATATCCCTCCCGTATGATGCAAAAAAAACTTTAAAAAGCCAGAAATATGGGCATTTAACTTGTTGAAATTTGGATTCTACGTTAAAATTTCTATTAGAATGTCATGGAGTAATTGCAATAGTTTATTTTTGCAACAATAAAAAGTTTTAAAAACTATAACATCTACAACGCCTGTTGACTGCAACACTTCAAACGCATCAGCTGTAAGTAGCAGCCAACAGGCGTTATAAGTTATAGTTTGGTTATGGTATTGTTAAACACATTAAGAAAAAGTAGCTTTTGTTGAAGCGTTTACAGAAGCATACTCCTTTACATTGTTGGTGATATTATTATTAAACATCACTAGTAAAGTTGTATACAGTGTTCATCGTAGAAATCTATTGTGCTTAATAAAAATGTATCATTTGGGGCAACTTTTCTTAAGTTTGTATATAGGTTAAGACTAGTCTCATTGCTAGATTTATATTTGCGTTCAATCTTTTTTAGAGTTAAGGTTGTTCATAAGTAGGTTTACAGAAGATTGTAGCCGGTATCAATTTTAATCAGTTTCATTTTTTGGAAATATCCCTTTAAACCACCTTGCCTTCTTCGCCATGCCACCTTGTGATAGTCGAGACACATTTTGTGTCGTATGTGGTAGATACATTATACACAGAAAGAGAAGGTCTTCAACAGATGCTGTAAAAAATATGTACATTAATTGTTATAGTGGCGCAAAAGAAAGTCTTGACCATTCTTGGATTCCTCATATCTTTTGTGCGACTTGTCTAAGTGACATTAGTAGACATTGCAAAGAAAATGAAAAAAAACTTCGTATCTCTCTGCCTACGATTTGGCGTGAACCTTCAAGTCATGAAACGGATTGTTGCTTTTTCTTATGTAGGACTGAAGGTTTTAATTCAAAGAATTTACATGCGTTGATTTACCCTGTTATTGATTCAGTTACGTATCCAGTATATACCAGCAACATTGAAAGAGATAGTTCTATGGATACAAATCAATGCAACAATCAGGACAATTTAAACAATGCAGAGGGCGTGGAAGAGTCAACAAATCAAGAAGCTAGAGAAGATGATCTAGAGAAAGAGTCCGCATCGGATAGTGAAATTTAAAAAAAGTTTACTTTAACCAAGAAGAACTAAGCGATCTAATTCGAGATCTAGGTCTTTCTAAGGAAAGTGCAGAACTCCTAGCATCAAGCCTGAAAGAAAAAAATTGTATAGCACCTAACACTAACATTATTTTTTACCGTGATCGAGATAGACCTTTTAAAAAATTTGTTTCTTCGGTCGGAGACTTAGTATATTGTAATAATGTGAAGCAATTAGTTGAATAATGTAAAAGTATGCCTTAGAATGCCAACGAGTGGCGACTATTCATAGATTCATCTACAACTCTTCAGTTTCTTCTCAATAAATTGAATTATAATAGCCACAAATGGCAGCTCTGTGGAGATTTCAAAATCATAATAATATTGCTGGGACTACAGAGTGGATTTACAAGACACAATTATTCCATCAGGACTTTAAAGATATTTGAGTAAAAAAAGACGCATTCTTTAGAAAAAATAAGTCGTTTTAAACGAGCACCACATTTTTATTTATTTGTAGCATCATACTTTAAAAATCACATAAACCATTGGTTGGCGCCCCCGTTTCTGTAACGGGTAATTTCTGAAAGAAGTGGTATCTCCACGTGGTTCAGAATGGGTAACACTGAAACCACTTCAACTGAATTTAAAGCGTTTCTCACGCTGTATTAAGCGACTTGAAATTTAATTTATTTAAAAAGTACATGATAGTATGGCATTCTTGAATGGCGACAAGGTTACAAATTCTAAACAGCACAGAAGCTACATAAAAACTCTGAAGGTTTTTCCAAATTTGACCATTAAAATCTCTTAACCTCCATCTCCAGATGTCCACTTAAACCTAAAAGTTCCCTGATTTAGTTGGTTAGCGATTAATTATGTGAGTTGGACCTTGAAATGATCTTGATACTGACCTGCCGGTGTCACACGGACACTGGATTCGAATTTAGCGACTACTTAAACCTAAAGGCATCCGAATTTAGTTGGTGAGAGATGAATTTTGTAGGTTTGACCTTAAACTGACCTGATGGCGTCAAGCGGGCAACGGGTTCGAATTCAGCGACCTCAAAAACATAAGGTACACCTAGTCTATCTTTTGTTGCAGGCTTAGACGGTTTGGGTCCTGTGTAATTAATCAAACAATTTTGATTAAAAACGAAGAGTTCGGATCTCTTTCTACGAGTCAATATCTTTACGAAGTCAGCTAAGAATGTCTATCTGATTAGTCTTTTCTACGTCACTTTGTAAATATACAAGAACTATTAATTAATTAAACATTTTTGATTAAAAATTAAGAGATTGGATTTCTCTTTATGCGTCCATTTCTTTACGGAGTAAAGTAAGAATATCTGTCCGATGAGTCTTTTCTATGTTTCTTTAAAAATGAAGAGTTTGGCTTTCTTTATACGAGTGAATCTCTTTACTGAGTCAACTAAGAATGTCTATCCAATGAGTCTTTTCTGTCCGAAGTATTTTGACGCGCTGAACTCGAATCCGAACTTAGAATTGAGCCATCACCTAAGCGTTCCGAAATACCCTAACCTAAAAGTGCTAAAAACACTGTATTTCATTAACTTTGAGGTTACGTCACATCCCGAATAGAATTTTTTACGTTAGGATATCTCGCGAACCTTAGGTGATCGAGCATTTATGAGACCACTTAGGTGATGGCTTGATTTTGAGCTCGGATTCCAGTCCAGCGCGTCAAAATACTTGGGGTAAGGTATGTCACCCCTCTAGGTCATTTCATTTTTTTAATTTTGTAGGCCTGTGTTACTTAAACAATCTTGACTGAAAATTAAGAGTTTGGCTTTCTTTCTACGAGTGAATCTTTTTACGCAGCCAAGTAAGAATGTCTATCCGATGAGTTTTCTACGTAACTTTGCAATTTAAAAAAACTTAAATATTGAAACAATCTGGAACAACAATCAGGAGTTTGGCTTTATTTCTATGATTCAATTTCTTTACAGAGTCAACTAAGAATATCTATCAGATGAGTATTTTCTACGTCACTTTGTAAATTTACAAGAACTATTAATTAATTAAACAATTTTGATTAAAAATTAAAAGTTTTCTTTCTTTATACGAGTCTATTTGTTTACAAAGTCCACTAAGAATAATTAGTATACCCTTTTCTATGTTGCTTTGTAACTTTACAAGAATTATTTATTAATTAAGCATTTTCAATAAAATTTAACAGTTTGGCTTTCTTTCTACGTGTATATTTATTTACAGAGTCCACGAAGAATATTAATTCAAATACTATTTTCTATGTTGCTTTGTAAATTTACAAGAACTACTAATTAATTAAACAATTTTGATCAAAAATTAAGAGTTTGGCTTTCATTCTACGACTTAATATCTTTACAGAGACGAAAAAGATGTCTATCCAATGCGTATTTTTTATGTAGCTTTTTAAATTTACAAGAACTATTAACTGTTTAAACAATCTGGAATAAAAAGTAAGAGTTTGACTTTCTTTCTGCGAGGCAATTTATTTACAAGGTCAACCAAGAATATCTATGCAATGAGTCTTTACTACGTTGCTTGGAAATTTTATAGAAACTTATGATTATTTAAAAAATCTTGATTTTAAATTAAAAGTTTGGCTTTCTTTCTATGAGCCAATTTCTTTACGGAGTCAACTAAGAATGTCTATCCAATGCGCCTGTTCTATGTTGCTTTCTAAATTTACAGGAACTAATAATTAATTAAACAATTTTTATTAAAAATTAAGAGATTGGATTTCTTTCCATGAGTCCATTTCTTTACGGAGTAAAGTAAGAATGTCTTTCCGATGAGTCTTTTCTATGTCACTTTGTGAATTTACATGAAATATTAATTAATTAAAAAATATTCTTAAAAATTAAGATTTTAGCTTTCTGCCTAGGAGTCAATGTCTTTACAAAGTCAACAAAGAATGTCTACCCGATGAGTCTGTTCTGCGTCACTCTGAAAATTTACCAGAACTATTAATTAATTAAATAATTTTGATTAAAATAAAGAGATTGGCTTTCTTTCTTCTAGTCAATTACTTTAAAGAGTCAACTAATAATGTCTATCCGAACAGCCTTCTCTGTGTCACTTTGTAAATGTACAAGAACTATTAATTAATTCAACAATTTCGATTAAAAATTAACAGTTTAGCTTTCTACCTAGAAACCAATTTGTATTTCTTTACAGGAGTCGACAAAGAATCTCTATCCGATTAGTCGTTTCTATGTTGCTCTGTAAATTTACAAGAACTTTAAATTCATTAAACAATTTTAGCTAAACACTAAGTTTGGTTTTCTTTTTGTGACTCAATTTCTTTAAGGAGTCAAATAAGAATATCTAACCGAGAGTCTTTTCTATGTCAGTTTGTAAATGTGCAAGAACTATTAATTAATTGTACAATTTTGATTAAAAATTAAGAGTTTAGATTTCTTTCTTCGAGTCAATTTCTTTATAGAGTCAAAAAAGAATGTCTATCTGATGAGCTTTTTCTATGTTGCTTTGTAAATTTACAAGAGCTAATAATTATGTAGACAATTTCAAATAAAAATTAAAAGTTTGACTTTCTTTTTAAGAATCAATTTGTTTACAGAGTCAACTAAGAATGTCAATTCGCTTAGTCTTTTCTATGTTTCTTTGTAAGTTTGCAAGAACTATTCATTATTTAAACAAGCTTGATTAAAAGTTAAGACTTTAGCTTGCTTTTTACGAGTTAATTTCTGAACGAAGTCAAGTAAGAATGTCTATGCAATGTGTCTTTTCTATGTCGCTTTGTAAATTTACAAGAACTAATAATTATTTAAACAATTTCGATTTAAGATTAAGAGTTTGAGTTTCTTCCTACGAGTAAATTTGTTTAAGGAGTCAATTAAGAATGTCTATCCGATGATTTTTTTATGTTGCTTTGAAAATTTAGAAGAACTATTAATTATTTAAACAATTTTGATTTAAAATTGAAAGTTTGGCTTTCTTTCTAGTAGTCAATTTGTTTAAGGAGTCTATTAAGAATGTCTATCCGATGGCTATTCCTATGTTGCTTTGCAAATGTAGAAGAACTATTAATTATTTAAACAATTTCTATTGAAATTGTCCAAATGAGACCCTAGCCACATTTTTACAGTTTTAAGCAATTTCGCATAGATACTACGTTTCCAATCATAGGAAAGGTCATAAAGCGTTGGCGCCCCAAAAAAACTTTAAAGGGGTCAGCAGCGTTTTGAATGTCAAAAAGGTCCAAATTCGTCCCTCCGACCCTTATAACGTTAACTAAGAATTTCTTTCTCTTGATCTTTTTTCTATAATGCTTTGAAAATCTACGAGAATTATTAATTATTTAAACAATTTTTATCAACATATTCAGAGTTTGGCTATTTGTCAAGGAAGAGGCACAATTTTTTGTACGGACTGCACTAAGAATATCTTTCGATGAGTATTTCCCACGATACTTTGTAAATTTATAATAATTATTAATCATTCAAAAAATTTTCATAAACATTTTCGGAGTTTGGGTATCTTTCAAATAATAAGCACGTTTTTTTACGGAGTAGAGATTTATGCTAAGGTAGGTAAGAGAGGAATTAATAAAGAGAGTATCAGAAATTTTTAGAGAGACAAAAAGCAGAGTAAAGGTAGGAGAGCAAGTAGGAGATAGTTTCTGGTTGGTGAGAGGTGTGAGACAAGGATGTCCTTTAAGCCAACTTTTATTTAATTTATTAATATCAGACTTGGAAAAAGAAATGAGGAGAAAAGGTTGGGGCGGAGTTAAGATAGGGAAGGAAAAGATATATACACTGGAATACGCAGACGACATAGTGTTGGTAGCAGAGGATGAAGAAGGGATGGCGGGATTAATTACAGGATTAGAGAAATACTTAGATGGGAAAAAGCTGACTGTAAATGTAGAAAAGACAAAGATAATGAGGTTTAGAAAAGGAGAGGGTAGGAAGAAAGAATGGACAGGGATATGGAAGGGAATTAAGTTAGAAGAAGTAAAAGAGTATAAATATTTGGGATATACCATGCAAACGAATGGAGATCATACAGCTCATATAAGAGAATGGATAAAAAAAGCAACGGTAGTAATGAAACAGATATGAAGAATAGGGAAAAGAAGTTTAAAACATAGAAGGAGAATGTGGTTATTTGATACGCTTGTATGGCCGGTATTAGGTTATGGAGCAGAGATATGGGGATGGAAAGATATTGAGAGTTTACAAGAAAGGTATATAAGGTGGACACTAGGGGCAGACTGGAGGACGCCAGGATATATGGTGAGAGAAGAAGCGCAAAGGGATAAGTTAAGTATTAGAGTGGGAAAGAGAGATTGGAAATTTAAGACGAAGCTGAAGGAGGGAAAGGGAGCGGAGTGGGCGAGAAAGTGTTTGATGGAGGTAGAAGAGAGGAGAGGGAGGGCAGTCGAATTAGCGAGATGGGAAGAGGAAAGGAGGGAGTTCTTTAATGATAGAGAAATGGAAGACGGGAGTGGAGTAAACTATGAAGAATTGGAAAATGGGAGGGAAAGACAATTAATAGAAAGATGAGGGATGATTGAGGAATCAAAATACAATAAATGGTATAAGATGATAAAAAAGGAAGGAGTGCCAAAGTATTTAGAACACGGAATGGGAGAGAAGGTGGACCAGAATAGCAAGATTTAGATTGGGAAACAAGGAAAGGGAGGAGATGTACTGGGAAAAAGAAGAGAACAGAAAGTGTACAATATGAGAATGGGAGGAGGAAACAGGGGGGGGATGTATGGGAAGGATGTAGGAGAGGAATGGAAGATAAAGGAAGCTGGCAAGAGAATGTGGTTAAGATTCTAGGGGAGTACGGATTAGGAGAAGAATGGATGAAGGTGTTGGAGGGTGCTAGAGGAGCGAATGAGAGAGAATGAAAGAATGCGCGTTAAAAAAAGGCAAATGGAGGTATAAAAAAGTGAAAGAAAAGGAAACGGAAGCCGCTTAGACTTAGTATTGGTAAGGTAAAAGTTAAGTGGACTAAGATGCGTTTGCGATCTCATGCTCTCTCTCTCTCTCTTGCACTCTCGCTTTCGTTCGTTCGCTCACTCGTTTTCTAATAAGTCCTAAATTGCGCTATCGCAGGAAATAGAGATAATGAACTAGATATGAGACTTATGTAAATAGTTGTAAATAATTGTATATATAGAAAGAATAAGATTGAAAAAAAATATAGATATAAGCGGAAAGATTGTAAGGAATGGAAGTCACGTAAACCCTTAGGGGACACATTATGAATAAAGAAGGAGAACTACTTGGGTAAAAGTTTAACTACATTGTTTATAATTTTTGTTTATTATGTCTTATGTCTTTAGTTGAAAATGTAAGGGTTTAGTATAAAAGGCTTTTTTGTTTCAAATTAATTTTCAACAGAAAATGTAACTTTTCCATTTTTCGAAAATTTATCATTTTTAGTTGAAAATTCTCCTTTTTTAGTAAAAAAATAATTAACTTGGTTTAAAATTTTATGTTTGTTGGGTAAAAATGCATCAGTTTCGTGCAAAATTAACTTTTGTTAACGTCATATTTTTGGTTTAAAAGTTCAACAATTTAGATGAACTTTTATTTACTGTTTGAGTGAAAAATCTTTGTGTAAGATTCCAATTTATCAATTTAAAATCCTTTTTTTTTACATAAATTTCATCTTTTTTTTAATTAAAATATAAACTTGTTTGTTTGGAATTTATCTTTTTAGGTTGAAAATTAAGTTATTATGTCCAAAGTTTAATTGATTTTTAAAAACTCATTTTTAATTTGTATCTGAAATACTGTTCTATTCCGTTCATAAAAGATTCTATATTCATAATATTACACGATTTAAATGCTGGTGTTTGAATATTAATGATCAAGGAAAATAAAAAATTAGTCAAGGAAAAATCAGGGAATTGTGAAAATGAATGCACTTGAATTCTAGAAAAGTAAACAATATTACCGTAAAACCCCGAGAAATGACGGCTTGCTTTTTATTAGTTAAAAAGAGAACTGGTCATACTGTTTAGATAACGTAACGTTCCTTGAGTCTGATCCTGAAATTTTGTAAATATCAGAGAAGCACTATGAGAGAAAGAATTTTGTTTCCATTATTAGAAAAACCTTTTGCAATTTTGTGGCTCTGTGAGATTTTTCTCGCTGACTTGGAACCGGGAATTTCAGAAAATAATTATCGGTTTTATTTTAGAACAATGAGTTTCGGTTTAGAAGAAAAGAATTTTTTAAAATCCCTCTTCCCAGTCAGAATTTGTCACAATTTGACAGCTCCCTCTTTTAAATGTTAGGTAAAGAAAGTACTTTAAGCAGTGTTTATAGTAGAAGTATTATTTCAAAAAAGAAATATTTCTGAATTATAATATAAATTTTTTACATTTTTCGTTACGAATTCATCTGTTTTCAGTTAAAAATTCAACTAACTGGTAAAAATTTCAACTCTTTTCCTACAAATTAATTTTTTTGTTGAAGATTCATCGCTTTAATTTAAAATTCATTTTCACATTGTGGAAAATTCTTCCTTTTTTTGTAGACAATTCATCTTTTTGGCATAAAATTCAACTATACCAGTTGAAGATTCATCATTTTGGTTAAAAATTCATAAATTTGGTTAAAAATTAATTAATTTAACCAAAGATTTAATTATTTCATTTTTAGTTGAAAATTGATCATTTCTAGTTCAAAGTAAAACAGTTGGTATTTAATTAGTCTTTTTTATTTGAGAATTCGACTATTTCGTTGAAAATTCACGTATTTTGTTAAAAAATTGACTTTTCTTTGGTAAATATTTATCTGTTTCTTTGCAAGTTAAACTTCTTCTCTGAAAATTCTCATTTTTGGTTAAAAGATCAAGTATTTCAGTTAAATATTCGTCCTTTTAATTCAAAATACATCCTTGAGGTTTAAAATAAAATTATTTGGTTGAAAGTTGATAAAAGTTATACAAGTTGCATTCTCCCCAATTTTAGTTAAAAAATTAATATCTTTGTTGAACTTTAATTTTTTGACTAAACATTTTTTTATTTAATTTCTGGTTAAAAAATTATCGAACTAAGATGAAAAATCATCTTTTTGGGTAGAAATTAATCTTTTCGGTCAAAAATTCAATTATTCTAGTTAAAAATTCATCGCTTGCGCTAAAAATTCATATTTCTGCTTGAAAATTCAACTATTCCAATTAAATATTAAAAATTTTATACAAAAGATTCATCACTTAGTTTGAAAATGTAACTATTTTTTTAAAGAAATTTTTTTGTTTTGTTAAATGTTAGTTTTTGTTGTTAAAATTAACATTTTTTACTAAAAATTGAACTTATTGCGATTTAAAATTCCAAATAACAAATCCTAGAGAAATTTTTATAATTTTTGCTGTAAAATTACAAACAGTATATAATTATACATAATATATAATTAAAAATAATATATAATGTGGGAAAAAATTGCATTGTATTTAAACTTCAAAAGAAAACCAGAAAATTGAAATAAATTTCCATCAATTTTTGAACGTATTCGCGTTTGTGACGGTAAACCATTTTAATGTATCCTAGTTTGTGTTTTATTTAAATGAATTAATATGATATATTAATAAATATATATAATAAAAATAAATATATTAATATAGACAATAAAATGTGCACATTCGTTGCAAATCAACGAATAAGTATCTGCAAATGCGTAACCTATCATTATTATTAAAGCATTTTTAGCGGTTTCTAGCGAAGAAAAAACGAAACTTCGAACGCCGATAAAGTCGAGATAACGTGACTAAGTTCGTTCATGAAATTTTGGTGTAGAATGATTTTCATTTTTTTGTCCTGACTACGTCCACACGGATTGCGACATCGTGTTTAGGATTTAAAAACTTAAATAGAAAATCCAAAATTGGTGTCAGTGCTTAATATACGCAAATCAAAAAATCTGAAATTCATCAAAACTAAAATTATCCACAAGGTACTATAACTCGAATGGTAATATCCTATTTGATCAATTTGTAAATAAACTTTCCTTTGAATTATAAACATATGGATGTAAATACCGAAAAAAATATACAACTATATTATTTCAATAATAACTTGGACTAAAACGCTTCGCATAAATTAGAAATCTGTAGGTAAAAAAGTCGAACTGGATCTCTTCATTTAATTTGTAATTTTAATCGGTTTGAGTATAGAACCGACGCTATAGCAATACCGAACTGCATCGATTAAGTAAGCATTGACATGGAGGAGTTCTTCATGTAGAAATCGCAATATTCATAAGATGAATATTAGTTGTTCTAAAGCATCGAGCACACACTGTTCCACTTTTGTATCGAGTACGTAACGAAATTTGAATCACAGCGTGTCGGTAAGGTAGAAATTTTACGATTCAAAATACTAGACGCGCTTCGTTAAACAACGATCAGCTGCGATTCTAATCATGCGAAAACGGAGCGGGTCCACGTATGAAATGCTCACATTGAAATATCAAACGACGCTAACTCAGGAAAAGCGAAACCCGACTTGTTCAATGTTTTCAAACGCGAAATCTCGGCGTCTAAACAGCAGAGCGTCTATATAGATATACTCGCTATGCTTCGCTCCGTTCTACTCTGCTGGTTCGAATGACAACGAACAGCAAGAATCGAACGAATCTGGAACGTAGGAGCTTCGCGTGAGCAGTGTGCTGAGTTGAGGCGCCGGACAATATGCGTTGGCAAAAATTAAACAATAATTACTTAAATATCGAATCTAGCTTGCTCTCAAATGTAACCGGTGCACGTAAATAATTAAAGTAACAAACATCGTTCATACAATAAAGTGCGAGAGTTACGGATGATGAACGGTCAAAGTTACGATAATGCTGTATTGAGATAGTTGCAAATATAGAACACTATCGGATCAATCAAGGAACGCCGGCTAATCGAATGCAGTAAGATTTAGATTGTTCGCAATGCAAAATGAAAGCCGATTGTTAATCTAACTTCGTATGTCCTGCGTTTGCGGGTTACGCAAAACTGCGTTTAGCTGTAAAATATACAAACACGTGTGTCTCAATTTTTGGAATTAAAATTAATTACTTTTTCAAAATAACAATTTTGAACTTGCACATTTGATCCACTGAAGTCATTTTTATAGCAAAATATTACTGCATGGCATATCTCCATTTAATTGTATCGACTCATCGTAAAAACGTGTTATAAACGTTCCTTAAACCAAAATTATTATCTACGAAAAATAAATCTCATTAAGTTTTTACTAAAAGTTTTGTTTGTTGAAAAAATCGACTTTTTGTAAACATTAGTTTTTTTCGGAACATTATTAGTAACAAATGGTGAGTTGACGACCCGGGTGCGCAGGATCGTGCACCAGGTAATTTTATACGTATTCTATAAGAACTTTTTCAAAATTCAAATTTTTCCAACACCTAAAATAACTGTTAATGGCGAGTCGACGACCCGGATGCGCCTGATCATGCACCAGGTCCTTTCAAACGTTATCTACGAAAACTTTTTTAAAATTTAAATTTGGTCAATAATCAAAATAATTAAAAATGGTGAGTCGACGCCCCGGGTGCGCCGGATCGCGCACCAGGTCATTTAGAAGGTCATCTACGAGAACTTTTTGGAAATTAAAATTTTGTTCATAACCAAAACAACTACAAATGGTGAGGTGACGACCCGAATTCGCAGGATCGTACACCAGGTAGTTTAAAACGTATTCTACGAGATCTTTTTCAAAATTCAAATTTTTCCAACACCCAAAATGACTACTAATCGTGAGGCGATTACCCGGGTGCGCCGGATCGTGCACCAGATAGTTTAATTCGAATTCTACAAGAACTTTGTCAAAATTCAAATTATTCCAATACCCAAAACGACTACCAATAGTGAGGCGACCACCCGGGTGCGCCGGATCGTACACCAGTTCATGTTATACGTCATCTACGCGAATTCTTTGAAATTTACATTTTGTTACTAACCGACGCAATTACAAATGGCAAATCGACGCCCTGGGTGCGCACCATCGTATATCAGGTAGCTTAACACGTATTCTACAAGAAATTTTTCAAACTTCAAACTTTTCGAACATCAAAAATAACTACTTATGCTGAGGCGATGACCCAGCTGCAACGGATAGTGCACCAGGTCATTTTAAACATCATCTATTAACATTTTTTGAAAATTTAAGTTTTTCCAACACTCAAAATAACTATCAATAGTGAATCGACGGCCCAGTTGCCCAACTGAAAATTTCGGATAAATTACAGAATATCTGGTACCCCCCTTTATTTCCTGAAATTTTTTTCCCAAAATCAAGCTATTGGCACCTGAAATTGAAGTAATTTCGAAGCGATTTGTTTTAAAAAAGCACTAAAATTATTGTTAATTGCATTATTATCACGTGTCATATATAGGTCTACCAAAAATTTGAATTTACCGTATTTAACTTACCGCTTAAGTCCTTTTACAACTCGCGGCAAAGTAAAAGGTTATGAATAGGTGTAATTTAAACTTTTAATTACATATCTTGACATAGTTTGCTCTTTTTTGTTCATTAAAACCATTTAACTTGCAAAAAAAAAAGAAAGAGTTGCTGAAGTTGTTAAAGAGAAAAAGTAGTTTCAAATTCTAAAGCACCTCGACCCCTTTTTCAACATTACAAAAAAATACAAATGAAATTTTTATAATTGGTTATATTGACGAAAATAATTTTGAAAAACATGTTCCATTTTATTTAAAAAGATTAAAATTTTCCATATATATACTCTTTTCCCAGAAAGAATGTCTAAAAACATATTAATGGCAAGTTGAATAGAGCAGATTCAAATTTTTGGTAAACCCATATATGACACGTTATAATAATGCAATTAACAATAATTTTAATACTTTTTTAACAAATCGCTTCGAATTTACTTCAATTTCATGTTCCAACAGTTTGATTTTCGAGAAAAAAAATGTGTCCATGAAATAAAGGGGGGTACCAGCTATTCTATAATCTAACCAAAATTTCTAAGAGTTCTCGTAGATGGAGTTTTAAATGACCCGATGCAAGATCCGGCGCACCTGGGTCGTTGACTCACCATTTGTAATTATTTTAATTATTTACGAAATTCAAATTTTTTTAAAGTTCTCGTAGATGAAGTTTGAAAGGACCTAGTGCACGATCAGGCGCACCCGGGTCGTCGACTCACTTTTGAGAGTTATTTTGGGTGTTGGAAAAATTTGAATTTTGAAAAAATGCTTGTAGGCTACGTACAAATTACCTGGTGCACGGTCCTGCACACCTGGGTCGTCAAATCACCACTTGTAACTAATACTGTTATCAACAAAAATGTTTACAAAAAGTAGATTTAAAAAAAAAAAACAACTTTTATTACAAATTAATGAAATTGATATTTTTAATAATAGCTTTGGTTTAAGGAACCTTTATAACACGTTTTTACGATGAGTCGATACAATTAAATGGAGATTTGCCATGTAGTAATATTTTGCTATAAAAATGATTCCAGCGGATCAAATGTGCCAGCTCAAAATTGTAATTTTTTTAAATTAATGAATTTTACTTTCAAAAATGTACACGCACGTATTTGTATATTTTACCGCAATACGCAGCTCTGCGCATTCCGCAAACGCAAGACATACGAAGTTAGATGAACAATCGGCTTGCATTTTGAAATGCGAAGAATCTAAATCTTACTTTATTTGATCAGCTGGCGTTTCTTGATTGATCCGATAGTGTTCTATATTTGCAATTATCTCAATACAGCATTATCGTAACTTTGTCCGTTCATCATCCTTAACTCTCATAGTTTATTGTATGAACGATGTTTGTTACTTTAATTATTTACGTGCACCGTTTAAATTTAAGAGCATGTGAGATTTGATATTTAAATAAATATTGTTTAATTTTTAACAGCAGATATTGTCCGCCGCCTCAACTCAGCGCACTGCTCACGCGACGCTCCTACGTTACAGATTCGTTCGATTCTCGTTGTTCGTCGTCTGGTTTCGCTTTGTCTGAAGTAGCGCCGTTTGATATTCATAGGTGGAACTGCTCCATTTTCGCATGATTAGAACCGCAGCTGTTCGGTGTTTAAACGAAGCGCATCTAGTATTTGGAATCGTAAAAGTTATATCTCATCGACGCGCTATGATTCAAATTTCGTTACGTACCCGATACAAAAGTGGAAGACTGACAGTTTCGATGCTTTATAACAGCTGATATTCAACTTATGAATGTTGCGAATTCTATATGAACAACTGCTCCATGTCAATACTTACTTATTCGATGTACTTCAGCATTGCTATAGCGTTGGTTCTATACTCAAATCGATAAAATTATAAATTCAATGAAGAGATCCAGTTCGACTTTTTTACCTACTGAGTTCTAATTTATGCGAACCGTATCAGTCCAAGGTATTATTGAAATTATATAGTTGCATCTTTTTCGTTGTACAAACATTCTTTAGAGCTTTTTATTTAATCGGTCAAATTTTAAACACGATATTTCAATCCTAGTGGACACAATGAGCACAAAAAAAAATTAATATAATTTTGCATATTTACTTTCTCTCAGATAATTTTTGTCAAAATTATTACCCAAACTAAATATACAAACGCAATTTATTGTCTCATTTCCTAGATTTCAAACATTGAGAGCGATATATTATTGCCTTTGGACATGGTGGAGACAAAAAAAAGTTCATAACCGGGGACTGGTTTGGTCACGTGGTCACCGAAGAGCATGCCCTTAAATATTAATATTCTTGATTTTTTGCATTGACTCTTAGAAAGAAAACCAAGCTCTTAATTTTTAATGGAAAATGTTTAAATAATTGATACTTCTGGTAAATCTACTAAGCAAAACACAAAAGATGTATCAGATAGACATTCTTAGTTGACTCCGTAAACAAATTGACTCGTAGAAAAAGGGACAAACTCTTAATTGTTAAATTGAAATTGTTTAAGTAATTAATAATTCCTATAAATTAACAAGGTAACATACAAATATATTTTCAAGGTAATAGTTACAGTTTTAAACAGATATGAATTTAAAACAAGTTGTAAATCTTCAACCAAGAAAATTAATTTTCAGCAAGAGTTTACCTTTGAACCAAATAGTTGAATTCTTATCTTAAAAATGCTGAATTCGCAACGATCACTCGTAAAACAATTATATTATAGTTTGAAAATGTTTGTTCTTTTAAATACTATTTCTACTCTAAAAACTGCTCGAAGTACTTTTTTATCTACAATTTAGTTGTGGGAACTTCCAAATTGTAACGAATTCTGAGTAAATATTTTTGTAGTTCTTACGGTCCTCATAGAAGTAAAAAAATAAAAAAAAAACAAAGTTACTAAATGTTCGTTTATTAATGATACTGACGTTTTGGCTATGACTACGTGCCTTTTTCAAAGAATTTATCATTTTTGTCTTGTAAGGAACAAGCACTTTCAAATTTAAAGTCAACAAAATGTCAGTAGTTAATGGTGAATTTTTAAAAATGAGTCTGAGGTGTGACACTAATTCAAAATCAATTATATACCATAGTACCGTAAAAAAGCCTAAAAAATTGAAGAGGCTATTTTAGAGAGACCACATCTTAATCGAAAAAGGCGAGATAAAATCTTTATACTGGCTTCGGACAAACGACGAACATATCACAAAATAGACAAGAGAAATATATTAAGGCAGTTAATATTAATATAGAATAAGGGCGTTATTTAAAGGAACATAACATGAGAAAAGCGCGTTTTTAATCTTCTACCTGTTTCACCAATATAAACTCTTTCACAATAATTACATTTAATGAGCTATATAATTCCAGACAAATGTTCGGTATTATCATCTTTCGAATTTAATAAATATTTATTTGAATTTTTGAACCTTTTATTTTGTCAACCTTTGAGAGAGTCCCTGAATATATGGCAACGTAACTTTTTTAAGGCCACGTGATGAGTGGGTCACCTGACCAGATTCCTACCTTACCGTCACTTTTTTTATTTCCTAACTTATGTTCAAACGAAGCGCCACATAGAGTTCAAAATTTGAGATACTAAATAGGAAGCATTAATAAAGGTGGGTGTGGTCCTAAATTTGTATAATTATGAAAAAGAAATTTATTGCCTTTTCATAATTATTTATATTTAGGACAAGATCCACCCTTCTTGGTGCTTCTTATTTATTATCCTCAATTATCAACTCGATGTGGCGCTTCATGTGAAAATCATCGACATATAGAAATGAACCGATAACGCTGTGGACAGAACGGAAATGGGCTCTATAGAGAAAAGAAACATATGAGATGTAGACCTGTCTCTTTCTAGATAAAGCTGATTGGTCGAGAGCATTTTCGGTGGGTGAAGTTTGATGAAGCACACGAACGTGATTTGTATCGCGAATGTCCCAATAATGTGACGTTTATTCTATCTTTCAGAATTTATTTAATTATAATTTAATGCAAAATAAATATTAAAAATGGCGGTAGTCTGTGCAGTTTGTGGGCTTCGTAAATACGTTGAAGTTCATTTTTAATATTTTTAAAATATAAGGCTAGAAAACTGGAAATTTTTGTTAACAAATAAAGTTAATTTTTCAATGCACACTTTTTGATTTCAGAACACACATAATTTTAATAATTGAAAAATTGTATGATACTTTGTTTCAAATTTCTGACACTTTTTACACTATTTTTTTATCTAACAAAATGACTGTTATTGTAGATTCTCAATCCAATTTCAAGAAGAATTTAAGGTTAGCAAGTTCGTTTTATAAGCTAACAGAAACAGGATATTTTACATAAATGTTTACAAAAAATAAATTTATTATAACTACAAATTTATAATGAATTTTTTATAATTGTTACAAAAAATTAACCGTACAGAATATTAAGGAAATATCCGGGGCCTCCAATTCACTTAACACAGTCCTGGAATAGAAAAAGACAGGTCTACGTCTCATATGTTTTTTCTTTCTCTAAGGCCCACTTCCGTTCTCCACACAGCGTTGCCGGTGCATTTCTATATGCCGATGGCAAAAATAAGTTGGGAAATATAAAAAGTGGCGGTTAGGTAGGAATCTGATCCCGTGACCTACTCGTCACATGGCCTTAAATCTGATTTTTATACGTGTCAATCCAGTTTCTTTCCTACTGGAAACATTATAGATTTCATGAATTCGTTTTCGAATAATCATATTATTTATCAAAGGGAGCAGATAATTATTTTGAGCTAATGTGATTTTAGTTTGATCCAAATTTTCTTTCTTCAATTTAATGTCACTCAATTTAATGCATCTATCAATTAAACCTTTTATTAGGCCGACTTTTTGACAATACAAATGATGGGAATTAAAATTAAGATATCTACCAGACCATAAAGCTTTTTTCACCCAATTGGTGATTAAATCACCTTCAGCTGTTTTTATAATTTAAAACCAAGGTATGTTATTGAATTATTATGTTCAGGTTCAAATGTAAACTGTATAGAATTTTCAATACTGCTAACAGTATTTATGAAATCATCAACTTTTTTAGTAGGAACTATAGCTAAAGCATCATTCACGTACCTTTCATATAAAATACATCTAAAATTCAATTTGCGATATCTTCTAAAACCAAATTTGAAACTATATGAGACAATGGAGAACCCATAGGACAATAATTTAATTTTTTATAATATTTATGATTGAAAGAGAAAACCATGCTATTGAAAACAGTTCTAAAGGCGAATGAAAATTCATTTTTCGTTATTTAGGTTAGATTATGATTTTGTATTAATTCTTTTTCAATGCAATCCAATGCAAGATCTAATGAAATGTTATAAAACATTAAAACAACGTCCAATGAAACTATAGAGTGTGTTTATGGAACTTCAATTTTATTTAAAATGTACTTTAAATCCCACCTATGTTTAACAACTGTTCTTGTGTTTTCTAAAAGCAGTCTTAAAACATTAGAAATATATTTGACTAAGCTGTAATTCGGAGATCCAATTGTGGACACAACTAATCTTCATTTGAAATTTGATTTGTGCACTTTTTCAAGTTCAAAATAAATAAAATTGTTTATAGAAATGGATTATTTTGTTATTAAAAAAAACAACAGGAGGTATGTTATACTATTTTGGAAACCTTGTTGGTGAATGCGTAATTTCAGTACAAGAATAATTTTGTTCTATTCCAAACTTCTTTTAGGACTTCCGTATCCTGCATGAAAGTGTAAGCTAGTAGGAATTGTACAAGGGTATAGATCTGAGGATTAATAGAGGGATTGTGAGATTGAAAAAGGGAGGAAGATATTTTTGAGGATTGAGACAGATTTGTGTGGAAGTTGAGGTTTGTTTGGCTAAAGATTTGTGACAGGGTGGGAGGACTAGATTGAGCACATCAAGAAAAGGCAGGAAAGGGGAAAGTACATATAATTTTTTAATGTTCTTCAAATTGAGTATAGATAATTTATATCATATTTGACGCACTATTAAATAAATCATAAAAGTCATAATAAAATTTAAATTGTAAAAGTCCATTTATCATTGCATTCTTTATATTTTTACAATCTTTACTATAATTAAATTATTAAAAAATACATTCACCAATGCAAATTACGATGTAAGTTTCAACATCTTCTCTGAACAACATATTTGAGAACAAAGTACTATATTTGAGGTTGTTTATAATGATATAAATGATACAAATATTACCTTAGTTAACTTTCTACAATTGGTACAATTTTTAATAACCATTTGAATAATAAAACAAATAGGAAGCCAATTTTGAGATTGACAAAAATATCAAACATCTGGAACCAAAGAGCATGAAACACTTATCGGATAAGGAAATTCAGCACTTCATCACAGCGAATTCACGTAACTTCTTTCGCGATTTAGAATCTCGACATCGCCTTCAAGAAAACTCACCAGAATGGATGAAGAACGAAGATTACCTGCGAGGCTTAGCAATTCTTAAACATTTTACAGTAGCAAATGATACAGCTAGAAAAGTTATTAAATTAATATTGGACTGTAAATGCTTGATACAATTTTGAAAATATTTGTTGGGAAAATAATTGTTCAAACAAATTATATTCGTTTAAACAATTTAAAAAATGTTGATACTTTTTTTACACACAATGCAGTCAGAAAAAAAATTAGATTTGTTCCATTTTATTTCGTTTTTTTTAAGTTATCAAAAAAAAACAGCTAGAACAAATAAAACTTGTTTAAACAAATAGAGATTTGTTAAAAATGAGAAGAAATGTAACAAAATTATGTAATTTTCAACAAAAAGTAATTTAGGATAACATTTTGAAAAAAATGAATGTCTCTGGCTGAATTTTTAGAAAGTTTGTAAATAGACAATAATTATTTGTTTAAATAATTATATGATGTTTTAAACAAAATGTAATACTCCTAGCAATTACCAACTATTATATTTAAATTAGAACAAACTATTCTTTTAAACATTTTTTGAGGAATAAATAATTTACATTTTTTCAAACAATAAAACATTTTTTCAAAAGTCATGAAGAATGTTCAAACTGTCGATTGGTAATTACTTGCAAGAACTCGACGAAAGAAATTGCTAAAAATTAATAATAATACATGAAAAGTTTTATTTTTATTTTCGGGTCATATATTAGGATTAGGGGGGGGGCGTGAGGGTGGGTTAAAAATAAAATCTATTGTTATTGTTTTATTTCGGAGACACTCCTATTTAATCTCTATGAAACTTGGTACGTTTAGATGAAACCCTGGAGCATGAGAACAAATTTTTGAATATACATTATTTCCCATGTTAATCAAATGTTATTCTGAAGTGCCCGCTGGCACGTGTTAATAATACTTGAGTTTCGGAAAAAAGTACGGATATATTGACTCCCGAAATGGAAACTT
>NC_046662.1:118134683-118142059 GCF_010883055.1 Belonocnema kinseyi | reverse complement strand
CCCTCCGAGTTTCCATTTCCGGAGTAAATATATCCGTAATTTTTTTTCAATGGTGCCAAGCTTCATAGGGATTGAAGAGGAGTGTCTACGAAATAAAACAATAACTTTCATTTTTAACTCATCTTAATCCCCCCTGCATCGTCCCAAGTTTGACCCAAGAATAAAATAACATTTTCACGTATCATTGATTTCAATGAAACGTTAAGAAATTAAACTGTCCTGTGACAGTTAGTATTATCTTATAAATCCTATTCTATAACGATTTGGGTATCCAACGGAGATCTATGTGAAAATTAACGTATATTCGCAGTACAATTTTCGTTCAATTTTCAGTTGTAAATATTCAAAATACGTTGCACATCGCGCACATCGTTTGCGGGCACAGTGGGGTTTACATACGATCTGCAAGTCGTGCGGGCACTGTGTCGGTATTCCCGCGACATATCGCGTTCTCACGCCGTGCGGCCTGCGTGCTGCATCACGCATTGTTATATGGGATCAATTGAAACTCCAAAATTGTAGATCTTTTAATGTATAATCAAACATTTTTAATTTTGACGTTTTACATAGAAAATTTCTTCAGTTTGGAAGATCTTGATTCAAAAAATTGACGTCTGCCTTTTAAAATCATAAAAAATTGAGAACGTTTATAATAACATATTAAAGGCCATTTCAGCGTAACCTCAACAATTCTTTTCATATTTTTTTTAATCCAACTACTAGTGAATCAAGAAAAAATGTCTTTTCGATTACTCTTCGCTTTGGAACTTCCCAAATTGAGAATAATTATTAATGGCTTAAACAATTTTCATAAATAATGTCAGAGTTTGGTTGTTTTTCAGCGAATAGGCTCAATTTGTTTACATAATGAACAAAGAATGTCTTTTCGATTACCCTTCGCTATAAGACTTTCCGAATTTACAAGAGTTATTAATTATTGAAACAATTTTCATAAATAAAATCAGAATTTGTCTGTTTTTCAGCGAACAGGGTCAATTTGTTTACGGAATGAACAAAGAATATTTTTTCAATATCTCTCTGCTATCAAACTGATACACACCACTGGCATGAGAGATTATATCGATATGTTCGGATTTTGAGTTTACTCCTTTACAAGTACATCTGTTTGAATCCTTTTCTTTTGAAAGCACCCAATTGTTAAACTTGAGAATAACAAAGACTTTTCATCCCAACCCATCGTTAAAGACGACCTTCGCTTACCTCATTTGCTTCAGAACGAGTGTTCAAATGACGGATTAAGTGGAACTTTATTACTTGCTTCCGGGACTCAATTTATTTTTATTGCCCCCATTCAGAAAGGACGACCCATCTGCCGGCCAGGCGGCACTCTCAACACGTTTCATTTAAGAACGAAATTTGCTGTAAAGTATTCTAATATAAAGAACACACCACAGAAGACCGAGAAATTGAGATTAAACAGCAGTTTGATTTAGCGTGGAAAAACGACGGTAATTAACGTCAGTTAGAGGAAGCCGCGTCACACGGTCAAGCAGGGACAATTGATGTTTTTGCTGAACCTGTTGATGATCCAACACCATCATATCCTCCAGAGGTGTATGTCCTTATACAACCAGAGGCAAAATCAGTGGTTCAGCAACCAAAAATGCGATTAAAATGGACATACCTTAGGGAAGGAGATGTTTTGCGCCCTTATTTTTGGCAGAAAAATGTGGACAAAGTGTGAGGAGAGAACGTCATAAACTCTTCTTACTTCAATACTCAGAGCTAGCGCCAAGAATAAATGAGCAGAATATGGCAGATCAAAAACGCTCAATATCTGTAAACAGATTGCTTTCAGCTGTTGAAATAGCTGCTATCAAAATGGAAGTAGAACAGCAGCTTCCTATTGAGGAACTCCCCTTGGAAGATGTGGACAACGAATACTTGATTCAAGCTAAAGGCAAAGATGCTATGGATAATGAACTTTAATTACCGGAACCACTAGAACCACATCCAGATATTAATAACGACGATGTGAACAGCGAAATCCCCCCCAAAAAACTACATCACCTTCAAAGGAATTTTGGTCATTCTTTACTAAAGTTTTGATCAAGCAATAACCCTAAAACACAGCTGACAAAAATGACAGCTATAGATATTTCAATGGTCTTGAAATGGGTAAGTAACTGGAAAGCTCCTTGTCCGGACATGGTGCACAACTTCTGGAACAAGTACCTGACAAGTTTGCATCTTGTGTTAGCAAGGTGTTTTCAGAAGATCATCGAACACCCAGATCTGATGCCAGGTTTTATGCTCCAGAGTACTACGTATATGTTACCCAAAAAACCAGACGCTCAAAATCAATTAAAATCTCGACCGATAGTCTGTCTTCTAACAATCTATTAATGTCTTACAGTTATCATTGCAGATTAGACGCTGTTGCCATGACTCAAACTCGTGAACATCACATGCAGCATGACTATTTGATTGAGGTCTGAAGACTACAAAATTTGTTCACGAATCATTGACTTTCTAATTTGTGCGATAATGCTTTGGGATGCAAGAATCAAGTATTTTGATCATGGACAACCAAGGATAACTAGACCAATAAGCAGTTGGACAGGTATATTTCAAAGAAACTCCCTCAGTGCACTATAGTTCTGTTCAGCGTTGAACCTGTTGAGCAAAACACTAAACCGCTTGTCTCGTGGATTCAGAATACATGATAATCAGAATGGTCTTAAAGTGACCCATCTTTCGTATATGGATGACCTGCAGCTATACGCTAGTTCAGCCCAGACACTGCAGCAAGTGATCCATGTCACAAAGCAGTTTTCCAATGATATCCGAATGGAGTTCGGACTAGATAAATTCAGAACAGTGCATTTAACCATAGGGGAATTAGGGATCGCAGATTTATAGAACGAGTTCAAAAATAAAATCGAGGCAATCGCTGCAGGCTAGTCATATGAATATCTGGGTATTCTTGAATCTAAGGATATTCAGCATAAGATAGTTAAAACAAGCCTAGCGACTGCCTTCACTGCGAGACACAGACTGATTATGAAGACATCTCTCAACTCGGCAAACAAAATCAGGGCAATCAAAACCTATGCCATCCCTGTCCTCACATACTCCTTCGGGCTTATCAAATAGTATAATACCCACCTTGAAAAGTTAAACAGAAACATCCGCGTAAAAATGTCGAAGCACCAAACGCACCACATTAATTCAACAATTAAAAAGGTTATTCTACTACGGCATATAGGGGTTAGGGGCCTTGTAAATGTAAAAAAACTTTGTAAGTCACAAGTTATACAGTTGCGAAACTATTTTAACAGCAAACGAGATGTTGCGCTTTACAGCACCATCTGTAAAATAAATCTTGACTACACGCCCTTGAATCAAAGTTTGGTTATTTTTCAGTGAATTGGCTAAATTTATTTACGGAATCAACAAAAAATGCCTTTTCAAATACTTTTTGCTATGAAAGTTTCCTGAATTTGTTTACAGAATGAACAAAGAATATCGTATCGATTACTTTTCACTATAAAACTTTACGAATTGAAAATAATAATTCTTTATACAATTTTTATAAATAAAAGCAGAATTTTGCTATTTTTCAGCAAATATGCTCAATTTGCTTACTAATTCAACAAAGCATATATTTTCAATAACCCTCGCTATGAAACATTCCATTTCGAAATTCTCCATCCATAATGTATATAAACCTTTTGATCTAATTGAAATATTTATGATTTTCTTTGTGATTTAAAAATCGGTTATTATCTTAATTCGAAAACCGGCGTTTTATTTAAAGAGGTTCAAAATTAACAAAATGACGGCGGTTTTTCTGATAATATTAAAAGTGTATTTTCACAGAAACCCCACACTTATATTTTTAATTTTTACAATCTTCTGTGAAATGTGTACTTTTATGAGAAAGACGTATTGTGAGTTTTATGCGGGCTACATAATGTTTGTGACAGACATTTTTTCATAAAATCGAATTTTCTAAATTTTTTCGGACATAATGACAGATGCATAATACAGTTAAGATTAATATTTTCATGCCTACCAAAGGTCTATAAAAATCATTCTACCACTTTCAGGGTATTTTTCGTAACTTTCTACCGAAAAATTAAAAGATTTTATTTTTTAGGAAAAAATGGTTCAGTCTTAAAAATTGCTGAGCACACATAGATTTGATACAATATATTTATCATATAAGCAGAAATTATAGAAAACACGAGGATAAAAATATGAATGTGAGATTTTCCAGAAAATATTTTTTCCTTTCTTTAAACTTTGAAATGTGTCCCCGAGAGATTTTATGACCGGAACTGTGTTATATACCTGCCTGATTTGAAATGGATTCAGTCTTTTTGTAGTGCAATTAATGAGAAAGTTATCAGTATCTATTGATTTGAAAAGGATGAGTAGAGATTAAACTGATACCCGAAGGCGTTAATATTTCGCAAGGTCTAGAAGCACACTGGAGCTATATGCCCACACTGTAAAAAATTTTTTTGTAAATATCCACTACGTTTTTGTAATTTTACTAAAACCTGTAAAATAACTGCGTTCAAAATAGTGGACTTCCAACTAAGTTTTTTGAATAAAATGATGCCTTTTTCAGTTTTGTAACAAAATTTTGTTAAGAGCTGCCAACTAAGATATGTATAAAAATGCTGTAGTTACTAGGCAGTCTGATATGTCCCTGAAAAATGAAACACGGAGACGTTTTTTTGGCCAAAGTCGGTTTTATTTTTCAACATACTCTCCTTTTAGGTCGATACAGCGAGTCCAACGATTTTCTAACTTTTTGATACCGTCCGAAATGTACTCGATCAGAAGGTCTCCAAAATACGCCTCAGTTTCAGCTATGAGCTCCTCATTTGAGTAAAAACGCTTATCGGTGAGCCGTCTCTTCAGGTTAGGGAACAAGTAATAGTCGCTGGGGGCCAGGTCTGGTGAATACGGTGGCTGAGGAACCAATTCGAAGCCGATTTCATGCAGTTTTGCTTGTGTAACTAAGCATGAATGAACAGGTGCATTGTCGTGATGATAAAGCGGTTTTTTCTTATTCAAATGCGGTCGTTTTTCGGCGATTTCGATTTACACTCGGTTCAATAATGATAAATGGTATGCTCCGGTTACGGTTTTACCTTTTTCAAGATAGTCCACGAACATTATGCCATGTGCATCCTAAAATACGGATGCCATAACCTTTCCGACCCATTGTTGCGTTTTTGGACGCTTCGGAGCACTTTGGCCCAGTGGAACGCACTACTGTTTTGCCTGTTGCGTTGACTCAGGAGTGTAGTAGTGGATCCAGGTTTCATCCATGGTTATGAATCGGCGCAAAAACTCGGTCGGCTTACGCGAAAATAATGCCAAATTCTGCTGGGAAGTTCTCACACGAATTCGTTTTTGGTCCACTGTCAGCAAACGCGGCACCCATCGCGCGCAGAGCTTCTTCATGCCCAAAACTGAATGCAGGATATTGCCCAGACGTTCCAATGATATGCCTACAGCATTAGCTACCTCTCGCAATTTCACTTTGGGATCATTCAACATCATATCATGGATTTTTTCGACATTTTCCGGTGTAGTGACCTCTTTTGGGCGCCCAGATCGTTCAGCATCAACTGTGCTCGTACGGCCACAACGAAACTCGGTAAACCACTTATGAATCGTTCCAATCGACGGTGCAGAGTCCGGGTAATACTTATCCAGCTTGGCGTTGGTCTCGGATATCGTTTTCTTGGGAAGATAGTAGTGTTTGATCAAAACTCGAAACTCAGATTTTTCCATATTAAAAAAAACTCGGAGGTTAGTCGCTTCTCAATGTTGTAACTTGTAAATGCGCAAACATAAATGGCTGAAGTTTTGACAGGCGTCATTTGAAGATCAAGCTCGACGAAAATGATTCACATTTGTGAATACTAATGCCATCATGGAATTCATTATGGAAATATAGTATATTAGTTTGCGTACAAATAGGAAGTATAGATAACATCAATGCGTTCCAGGCCAAGCAGTAGTGAATATACACACATGTTTGCTTCATAACGGCAATAATATGCTTTCATTGAATAAAACTTACTGAAAAAACGAATTTTCTTAGGTAATCTAACGGAACGTTTCTTAAGGTGTGATTTTTGGTTTACATATCATAAACTCAGTACAGCCCAGGGCAGTGCGCTCCAGACCCGGCAGTAGTGTTGTTTACGTTGCACCGGCAAAAGTATGAATATTAGTGAATCAGAAATTAGAGCATCTGTTGCACTAAACCCAAAAAGCTTCAAACAGCACAAAAGGGTCAAGTGCAAATTCTGTCCACTAATTGACGATAGAAAAACGCAAATGACGTGCCCTAAATGCAAGCACCCGCGCTGCAAGAGCACAGGTCGCTGCTATGTGCATAATATGCTGCATTACCTGCGGAACTACAATAGCTGTTACTTATACTGAATTTTTTCCCTCCATTATTAATAATCTTATAATTTTATATACAATTCAACAATAAAAAACAGCTTTTGTATAAAAAAGAACTTTTTTATGTACTTTTCCCGAGAACTGAAAATTTTGAAATTGACCATGTTGACCCCTAGCAGTTTTCTAATAGCCATTTTTTAACTTAAGTTCTTTATGCATAGTTTCAAATGTATACTTTAAGATAGTAACAACGATTTTCGTAAATATTCACTGTAAGTATTAGATAAACATTTTTGTTGTGAAATCAATTTTTCATAAATCTTGTACTGTTTTATTGTTTATATTTTTATTTAAATTTCATTAAAAAATTTGGTAGAAAGGTATCTATTCACAAAAGAAATTCGAAAAAAAACTCAGAAAATATTTATTTTTTTAAAAGATAGACACATGAGTCGATGTGAGACCCAGGAGTAGTTATTACTAATGAGAAAAGAAACATTAATGATTAAGGGTTAACTAATCAGAAATTCTATTTTATACCAAATCGACGTAGCACATTTTTAGTTCCCTTAAGAAATAAGACAAGCTTCAAGAAATATCTATATTTTGTAATGACGCTTCGTATTCATTTTTGCAAAACGCAAAAAGTGTTCTCTGTTACTATTCCATATTACCAAATATTCTGATAGCAGTTATAGCCAGGGTATTAGATTAATTTTTTTCATTTCTAAAATTTACAATTCGGCTGGTAGTTTGTGAGAAAAACATGAAGAAGCACTTGATTGAATCTCCTTTAATACCGTGATTCCTCTAGGTCTCAAAGCTCATAAAATACGAATAATAGGAGGCAACTTGAATCCTAAATACCGAAAGGACCTCCAGGTTGTTTTATATGAACTATTCACAAACTATTCGCAAAGAACTCTGAAATGTGTAATCGTAACATCGGTTTCGAAGGTAAACTCTTACAAAGA
>NC_046662.1:118123219-118134583 GCF_010883055.1 Belonocnema kinseyi | reverse complement strand
CCTCGGGTTGTGAATAGAGGGTCCCTGTACCAAGGGTTTCTGCTGAATATTGTTACAAAAATGACTAGGCAGTCGCGGACAATTGTCCAGGGGTTGTTCATAAGGAATTAACCCCCAAGCGGAGGTGTGAAAACCATGCCGAAAGCTGAATAGTACCTGGGTGTGGTGTCTAAAACAGTGATTCTGACATACCGGGCGACCTCTCAGAGTACGCAGCCTTATCCTTGCATGCGGGGCTCTACAAGGATGGACGAACCCCTTTCCCTAGCTTCTTGTGGGAACAACAATGGCAACACCAAAAATAAATGTAGTAAGTACGGTTCAAAGCAACAGAACGCGCAGGACTCCCGACAATGGGTCGGCCAACAATACCGACCACTCTAGAGCTGGGGAAGCCAATGAAAATGGATTCAATGCAATGGATCGACGGAATCTCGGGACCTTTAGGTAGACGAAGCGGCTCAATCGCGACTTGCTAGAGTGCTACGATGCGAGTGTGGCTCCTAAATTGGGTTACATCGCACGACTCCAAAAAAGGGGTTATGTAAGCGGAACGCCTACTTTGCCACAGCCAGAACAAGTCGGCAACAGAGAAAGAGAGGCGACAGTAAGACCAACCGCAGGCAGGCATCCGATAGAAGAAGAGCGATGCTTTATGACCCAGAGAAACATCAACACCCAGGATTCTCTGATGCCTAAAGATCTGGCTAATATGGATGCTTCAATGCATCAACTCGCCATAAAGATAGGCTGGACAAGACAGTACGCGTCCCGCATTCAGTGTGTGATTGACTACATCACATCTGGCAGGAATTTTACCGACAAGGTTCGAAAGTTCGCGCGCGAACTTTGGACCCGTTATCACATACTTAACAAGTCAAAGCTGCTGAACATCAGACATTATATTGTTGAGAGAATACGGATACTATCTGACGCTAAACGATGTCTAGAACGGAGAGAGCGGCGGGTCAGAGAAAATCAACAGTTTCTCTCCGACCCATCTCGACTCTTCCAAGACCCTCCAGTTACTATCGACCACCCGCCCAAACCAGAGGAGGTCGAAATATTTTGAGAGAAGTCTACGAAGTGAAGCATAGGCTGATGGAAGAAGGTTCCTTCAAGCCATCAGCATTTGGCCCATATTTTCACCTCATATTTAAATTCGAAGGAGCCAATTCCAGAGTGGTTGGTGGAAGGGCGCAAAATACTCCTTCCGAAAATAGGCCACTTAGCTGACCCGAAGAATTACAGGCCAATCACTTGCCTGCATACACTGTATAAGATATTCACAGCTATCCTAAATGATAGGATTGTTCGGGCAATTGAACCTTTGTGGCAAGAAATGTATAAACCACGGAGCTCAAAGAAAGGTGTAGTAGGATGTCGGGAGAACCTGCTCATCGATAAATGTGTCTGCAAAGATGCAGCATCCTATCAGTGTAACCTATCGATCGCCTGGATTAATTAACGGAAAGCTTTCGATTCGACCTTTCATAAACTTATTATCTGTCTTTTGGAAAGCTTAAAGGTTCATCCGAAAATCGTGAGGCACATAGAGAGATTGATGCAACTTTAGAAAAGCAGATTTACTATCTCATCTGGAAAAAATCATGTGACAACTAACAAGGTCACCTTTCAGAGAGGTGTCTTTCAGCGCGACCCCATGAGCCCACTCCTCTTTTGCCTCACATTATTGCCACTATCTCTAGCACTTCACCATTCCGACGGGTACTTTTTCGGCAGACCTGCAGATCGAAAGTCACTCATGTATTTAACATGGACGACCTTAAGATCTATGCTAACAACAAAGAGCAACTACAGCTAGCTCTAGGGATTGCTGAACGATATACGAAGCAAATTGGAATGGAATTTGGGTAAGACAAATAACCAAGATTTATTTGAAGCGAGGAAAACTTCATGGCATCCCTGAAGACCCTGAGCTCGTTGATGGAAGCGCTATACGACACCTTTGCGCTGGAGAGACTTATACATACCTGGACGTGCCACATATTGAATTTTAAATGTCTTCACAACAGGATTATTCTGGTATGGCACATAGAGTCTCAAATGGAAGAGACCCTCTTCTTAAAATGGTCAGGAAGCACGAAGAAGTGGGCAAAGGAGCTTTTTTTTACAATTCTGAGGAGGAGACTCCTGAAACACTCGGACTTAACTTCAGTATTACGGGCTAACTTTTACTTTCCTTAAATCACCCGGATTGAAGTCTGGCACGGAGGGTTTCATTTTGGCATGTCAAGACGGTGTCATTTCCACCTTAACATACCGTCGCCACATTTTAAGCCAAGACTTTCCCGATGATATCTGCAGGGCGTGCCATGCACACCCCGAGTATTTAGCATGCGAGAACAACCTTTCTCCAGAGGCACAATAAGGCACTAAGAGTGCTTTATAACTGTCTGAAAGCTGACGCTGTTAGTTTTAACTCAATGTTTATCATATGAGATAGTAAATCTTGTTTTCCAAAGGGGCATCAATCTCTGTATGCACTTGACGATGTGCCGATGAACCTTTAAGCTTTCTAAAAGAGAGATGATAAGTCTATGAGTATAGACTTATCATCTGTCTTTTGGAAAGTTTAAAACTTGAATCGAAAGCTTCACTTTCTTTGAGCCACGTTGTACGTGCATTTTTTACCACACAGGTCTGATTGTCAAAACAACCCTATAATTTAAGATAGCTGCGAAGGTCTTATACAGTGTGTTCAGATAAGCGATTGGCCTGAAGTTCTTCGGGTCAGCTAAGTTGCCCATCTTTAGCAGGACTTTTTCCACCTCCTCTTAATTGATAGGTGGGCATTCTTCCTTAAGTTTTATGAGGGTATTCATAGCTAATTAAAGCTATTTATGTTCTTTGAGTTTTCATCCAGTCAATGACGAACTTCGTAGTCTTATCTCAAAAATGCTTCAACCTAATCTGGTTTAGGCGGATTGTCGACAGTAGCTGGAGGGTCTTTCAAAAAATTCGAGATGGGTCAGAGAAAAACCTGTTGGTTTTCTCTTACCCAGTTCATTCACCGCTCTAGACTTCTCCTAGCGTCAGATAATACCCATATTCTGCCAATAATATGCTGCCTGCTGCTAAGCATACAGTTTTGCATGCGAAATCAGTCAATTGTCCCTTGCAGACTTCTTTTTTGTGGGCCTGTGTGACCAGAAATTCCCTAGGCTTTTCTCTACATTTTGCATCTAGAGAGAAAATGGAACAAGCCCGAAAAATTTGGGGTGCAAATTTAGATTAACACGCAAATCTGCAAAGGATACGGCATTTTAAATATTTTTGCCCGTACAAATCTATATGATATGAGGAAGACCTTAAATTTTCCTAGAATTGCCCAAGCTAGGGAAAACAGAAGGCACACTAGATAATTTCTGTATACAAATTAAGTCTCTATAAGTCGCGACACTCAAGAACATAACATCCATGTGTCTATTTCCGCATATACTGTTATTATCAAAATAAAGTTCCGAATATCCCTAGGGTTTCCCCTATTTTTTGCATCTAGGGTAAAGTGAGAGGTGTAGGAGAAATTCAGAGGCCAGATTTAAATTCGGCAGTTCAAAATCCATAAACGTAGCCTAGTCACATGTCTCGTGCATAATTCTAATAAATCCCCTTAACTCGGAAAAACGGGGCCTCGTCCTTCTCGCCCAACGTACCCCGTCGCTTCCCTCGCGAACGGCGTAGAAATGCCGGCGGAATACTTGCAATTCTAGCCCGCGCTTACGGAGCGAACCGACCGCTTCCCTCAGCTTAGCACCTACGCCTCCCTTGTTTAAGATAGGCATCTGTTAGGTTTCACCCATGGTATCGAATTTGATGCCTGTCGCGCAAATTCGAACTGGTACGGTCATGAGTCCTTTTCCAAATTAACGGGAATCTCATCCGGTCGTCTTCCACGTTGTGTAGCAAGCCACTGTACTCATGATCGTGCCTGAATGATGGTGGGATGCTGGCTGGTACTAGGTGATAGATTTTGAGTCTGGTTCTCTCTTTGTCGTTGACTCCGCAATGTTCTGGATGAGCATCGTTTGTCAGATAAATCATAGATAAAAAAAAATAAACATTAGATTAGCCTCAAATTAACTTTAACTTGGACTTGGAGTTCTAATCCTTTTTAACTCAAAACGCTAACTTGATTCTGAAAAGATGGACAAATATCGAACCGTGAAGAGCCGTTTACAGAACGTTTAGTTGAAAACTGCAACGTTACATTGCTCACTATTTGAGCGCCAATAGATATTGGATAGTGAACGAAGAGTGAGTAATAAGTATTGTAATAGTGAGAACAATAGTGAATTAATAGGTTTTTGATAGTTTTCGAATAGTCAATTTTCGTAAAGGTTACTTATTAGGATCTTATCGGAAACCCGCCCTGTCAAAAAGTTTGTAGGTAGGGCCATGTATATAACCTAGAAAACAATTCTAGCGTACCATGTGCTCCTGGCGCAGGCACGCCGGGCATACTTTCACGCGCGCCGTGCGTTCAGATCAGCAAGCAGATGTATCGTCCATGGAGGCGCATATGCCAGGCATGTTGTGTAACGCACGTGCATGCACGCATGACGCAAACACTCAGTGCGCGTGCGAAAAGGGTCTTAAAATGGTTTATTTATAATAAATTAAAGTACGAAAAAGATTTACTTTGAAAGTTTTATTTCGAAATGGAAAATTATGACATATTTAATGTTCTTTAAATATGTCATATTTAAAGAATGATCTTTTTAATTTAATGTTAATGTTATATTACAAATAAACAATTTTAAGACCCTCTTCGCACGCGCCGATGATACTAACCTATTTAATATTCTTGTTTCGAACGCAAGATTAATATAAATCACCGTTGAATTTGCATATTCGACGAAAGCATCAAACCGCCGAAATGGCATTACTTTAGAGTCGTTAGACTTTAAAGAACAAGCACTATAAAATTCGCCAGTGATGGCAATGTGGCCGCCATTAGCTACTGCGCTTGCGTTAAGTTCACGCTTACCTTGTCCGGGGTTGACGCTGAATTCAAAATGGGTATAAAAAAGAATTCATTTTATTAAATAAATTGTAATTACAAAATGAACGATTGAATATTCATTATTTTGTTTACAATTTTAACTGCTTGTTAAAAATTTGATTTTTTTATTTTTAGCGAAAAATTAATTTTTTATAAGTAAGAATTTTTCGTAGGTCTTACGGTCTTCATTAATTAAAAGAATAAAACGAAATTACTGGAAAGATTGTTTATTGAAATTCTGACGTTTCGGCTCTCACTGCGTGCCTTTTTCAGAGAATCTAGATAAATAATAAAAAAATAACGATCTTTTCTTACATATAATTACAAATTTGTTTTTAAAAAAAGTAAAAGGAATTAAAATAACTGTCCTTATTTTTTTGTGAAAAACAAGAATGTATAATTTTGGAGTCAAACATCTGTCAGTAGTTTAGTGTCACTTTTTAAAAAACATGTACGATACCAAATTAAATTAAAATATACAACAAACATATAATAATAGCTTCATAAAAATTGAAAGACTTTTTTTTAGCAACTACATTTTAATTAACGGAAAACACAAAGTCCTTACAATGTTTTTGGACAACGAGGAACATATAGCAAAGTAGACAAGAAACATACATTAAGGCGGTAAATTCATTAATTAAGTATAAAGGCGTCATTTAAAGAAACTGCGAATGAGGAAAGCGCTCCAAAGTCATTGGAATTTTAATTTGGTTTTGTTTATTTTATAATACTTTGATATATTGTGTTGACATTCATAATTTCTGTTGGTAAATTAATCGAAATACTGTGAAATTTGTTTAAAAAAATGGATTCTATTATGTGTCTTTTATATGTGCCTTTTAAATCCATTTTTTTCTCTGGCAAGAATTTTAATATTGTTAAAATCAAGATATTGGTTTAAGTTCCAACAATGTGGTGAAAGACCCGTATTGAAATTTCCAATTCTAAAATCTCTTATATGTACTAAAACTGTAGTTTTTAATCTTCCATTGTTTCACCAATATAAACTTTTTCACACAAATTACATTCAGTGAGATATGCAATTTCAGACAAATTTTAGGTACTATTAATATCTTTTTGATTAAGTAAACATTTTAAAGAGAGTTTTGATTACTAAAATAAATATTCGTGTTGAATTTTTTTAACTCAATAAATTTAATTGTCGTGAAAAAGTTTATATTGATAAAACAGGTAGAAGATTAAAAACTAGACTTTCGGAACATAAAAGAGATTGGAGAGTTGAAAATTTCAATACAGATCTTTCACAAAATTGTAAAGACATACATATAAAAGACGAATAATAGAATCCATTTTTATAAACAAATTTCACAATATATCGATTAAATTACAACCAGAAATTATAAATGCCAACAAAATATATCAAAATATTATAAAATAAACAAAACCAAATTAAAATTCTAGTTACTTTAGCGCGCTTTTCTCATTCGCGGTTCCTTTAAATGACGCATTTATTCTGTATTAATGAATATACTATGTTATCTGTTATGTGGGTCATAAGAAAATATACCTTGAGAGCATAGCCATGGGTGTAACATTCAACCCAGCCATGAGTATTGCAAGTGTGATTCCTGGCGCCTCCTTCTCTATCACATTTTTGGTTGCTTCAGGAGTTATATCTCTGTCAGCGAAACCTGTACCTCCCGTAGTTAAAATTACGTGTACATCGGGTTTTGAAGACCAGGTTTTCAATACGGACTGCATCAGAATAAGATACATGCATATATCAGAGTGATCACCTCATTTTGAACAATTATGATTCACGTAAAAGTTGTCCAACTTACTTCTATTATCTCTCTCTCATCAGGAACGATGGCTTTGTAGGAAATTAGACCTTGGAGGATTTGACCACTTTTTGTCTCTGAGTTCGTTACCAAATTCGTTAGCAACGGTCCACTTAAATCTTTACTTTGGTCAACATTGCATGTGTCGCTAACTAAAACATTAAATAAAGCGTTCATTAATAGAGTTTTAATAATTAAAAATATTTATCGTCTTGTAGACACTTCAGTTTACTTGAAAATCAATTCTTACAGATATATTTGCCGAATGATATTAAGTGATATCTTGAGCTTGGACCACTACATGGATTCAGTAATAAGAGGGATCATGAAATAGAGAATATATTTTTGAATAATTTCGTAACATTTATTTTGTAGGCTGATAGTATGTCTTTGTTATATTTAGAAAAGAATCTTTAAAAACAGAAACTTCAAAAAAGACAAATTGTGTACCCGAGCTGTACAAATAAAAACATTAAAGAAAAGGATCTTTACAATTTTAAAATAAAGTAACGACTTCTGGTTGATGGGGTTTGAATGTTAAACTTAAATGCCAGTGTATTCAGTGACTCGAAACGCTACATGTGTCGGTAACGAGACGAAGGACCTTGCACAGAATGCATGGGAAATTGTCTTTTGGTGGATTTAGTTCTAACTTCGTAACTTTGTAGGCTATCAGGCATCAACGCATAATACATATCCGTGTAGCACTGAAAGCAAAAAGGACGACAAAATCAGTATGACGTATTAAAATGTGACGAATATTACGCCCGTCTTATGAAGCGCGCTTCTCGCTAAGGCCGAACGTTAAGCGTTTAATATTTTTAATCAACTGCGACACTCACTGTTTCGGGACAGCAACGGTGATAAAATAAGGTAAGTATCAAGTGCGGGAATGCCAATCATAATAACTTCCCTCTTCTCGCAACAGCTGTTCGAAACATATATGTGGTCCACTTCTCACAATTTTCGAACGCGAAGCGCTCAATACTTCGAATTAACTGCAACACTCACTGTTCCAGGGCAGCATCGGTTCCAAGATAAGGTAATGTAATGTAATGTAATGTTTACCACACTTTAATGCGTGATACTGATTTATCGTCGTTTTTGCTTTCAATACTATACAGATATATCTTATGCTCTGATTTTGAGCGCTTGGCACCGTATAGAGTTAAAACTGTCCATTTAAAAAAAATGTATTTATAGATATTTCAGTGGGTCCTTATAACCTACAAAATTACCAAGTTATAACTAAATCCTCTGAAAGACATTTTCCTATGGTTTCTGTGCGGGGTTCTTTAAAAATAACAGGATAAATTCTAAAAGTTAAGACAATTTTAAAAAATCTGCCCTCATCGCACACACATTCTTATCGCACGCTGCACACGCGGCTCTCTGCGCTCACAAGTTTGAGCGAGACCAGGGGGCGCATCTGTCGAACCTCGCGCTTCGTATTCGGACGTTTATTCTTTTCTCTCGAAAGTTTCTACGTAATGAAATACACTTTAAGATTAAATTGGTCAAAGTTCTTTAGGCTTCGCGGTAAAAATTCTCATTGAGAACCTCGCGGTTTGAACTCGATTTTCGACTAACATTTTAAAATCATCAAAAAATGCTTAAGGAAAAAATGGTAGGTCCTTTAAAAATCTACGATTCTTCTGCTAAACCTTTTTACTTATCTTTCTTCGTTTGGCTTGAAATTATAATTTCCGCCTTATTCACTTTCGATGCAAAAAAAAACCAAAAAGAAGAGTCCTATCAAAAAATGATTACTACAGAAATCGTACGTATTTATAAAAGCTTCAATTATTCTATTAAGCTTTTTCACTCATTTATCGTCGCTTCTACCGTTTTTCGAGAGTTATCGTGTCTGCGAACGTACGAACAGGCAGACCGGCAGACAAACAAACAGACACCATCGGAAAACTTGATTTGATTATCAATGATAATCAAATTGAGTGCCATCAGTTTAAATTTAAAGCTCCAATTAGTTTAATGTTTATCATGAATTTCGCAGAGATTGACAGAAGGCGTGACTCAGAAATGAATGATTTAGAAAACCCGGTTAAAAGGATGAGATCTTTTTACGTATTCAGTACAAAATTCAACCAAATTGAATCACACAAAAGTGTTTTTACAAAATGCAAAAATCATAATGATTTTTCGAAAAAATATACGATCTAAAAAAGTAATTATATATCAACTTCGCATGGATAAAACTAAAAGAGACAAATGTAATAAAACCACGAAGAAATTTAAAAAATCGGGTCTAAATTTGTTAATCACAGAATGACGCATAATGAACTGCATAACAGAATTAAATTTATTTCTTGAAAAAAAGATCCTACTCCATCTTCACTCCATTGGGAATCGAACCACAAAACTTCTGATTTCCGGTCAGGTGCTTTTCCAATTAAGCTATTAGAGGGATCAGAATAAGGACTCTTAATTCAAGAAGATAACGCTAACTTTTAGCTAGGTATTACTGGTACAAGTAATTATTTTTAAACTAATCTGCTATATCATCAGAGATGGTAACCTTACCGATAGTAGATCAACCCTCCAAACCATGAAGGCAGAAAATCTACACAATGTCGATAAAGTTAAGAATCTTTAACAACAGAAAATGCTTAACGTCTTAATCAGACTAGATGGAAAATAATATTTTCAAATTAAAATTATTTCTTGAAAAAAAGATTGCAAAACTTCTGGTTTCCGGTCAGGTGCTTTTCCAATTAAGCTATTAGAGGGATCCGAATAAGAACTCTTAATTCAAGAAAATAACGCTAATTTTTAACTAGGTATTAATGGTACAAGTAATTATTTTTAAACTAATCTGCTATATCATCAGAGATGGTAACCTTACCGACAGTAGCTGCACTAAAGAATATAAGATCCATGTGTCTATTTTCGCGTGTATTGGTATTATCAAAATAACGAACAGAATAATCCTAGGTTTTTCTCAATTTTCTGCATCTAGGGGAAAACTGAGGCATGTACAAGAAATTCTGAGGCCATATTTGGATTCAGCGGCTCAACATCCATATGGTTAGCCTGGTCACTTGTTTCCTGCAGACAAATTTTGTTATCGCTTGTGGAACCAGAAAATCCCTAGGCCTTTTCCTACTTTTTGCATCTAGGGAGAAAATGGTAAAAGCACGGAAAACTTAGTGGTCAAATTTAGATTTAGAGCGCAAAACTGCAGAGGAAATATATCATTTTTGTTATTTTTTGCTATATAAGTCAGTATAACATGAGGAAGACCTTGAATTTCGCTAGATTTATCCTAGCTAGTGGAAACGGGAAGCACAGTGGGGAATTTTTGTGCATGAAAGTAGTCTTTGCGAGTGCGAACACATAAGAATATGACACCCGTACATTTATTCTTTCGTATACTGGTACTATCAAAATAATTTCTACAGTATCCCTAAGGTTTTCCCTATTTTCTGTATCTAGAGGAAAACTGAAACATGTAGGTGACATTCTGAAGCCAGATTTGGATTAAGCGGCTCGAAATCCATAAGTTTCGATAGGACACATTTTTTGCTGGTTTCATGCATTGAAAATGAAGGTCAACAATTCTAATTTTAAGCCAAGCAACGACAGATAAGCAGAATACATTCTCCGAAACAACTTTTTGATAGGTTTTAATAGATCATTTTGGTTTAACTTATCAAAAATACCATGAAAAAAATCTGCCCGTTTAGCGAGCACATTATCATCACGCGCAGCTCGCTTCTAGTCCCGGATCCCACTGCGTCTTTATGAAGGTGAGAAGGAAACGTGATAAAAGGTAGTGTAAATGAATGCTGAGACGTAGACCCGCACAAGAATTGGCGAAAAAGAAAATACAAGTCTTGGAAAGTGAATTAAACAGCTTGTATGTACAACGCGAGTCTGGCCTTTCTTCGTCTGAAACTTAACAAAAAATCATAAACCTTCGGAAAGCTTTAGTAGAAGAAAGAAAACAATCGAAACATGAACATGAACTTTTGAGGGTGAAGATGCAAAAGTATCTCCGTGTTGCGTAGAAAGTAAAAGAGCTTTGAGTGCTATATTAAAACATGTTGGAAAATTTGATATATTTTTATTTCGAAATTTTTTTACATATTCAAACGTTTCACATAAATCCGCTTTTTCGCAAAGATAACAAAATTTGAAAAAATTAAGCCAAAATACATGAAACCTCCAGAATTTAAAATATTCAAGTAGGATATTTAAAATTCCTACAGTTTTGGAATATTTAAAGACGTGTACATTTTTTGAACTTCGAAATGTTTTGTATGATCGTGAAAATATACATGTTTTTTTGAAATTATAAGATTGGCTGAATTTAAAAAAAAGCTGATTTTCATATATATATAATTAAAAATTTGTCATAAGGACAACCGCAGGATTTCGCCGGGAGCGGGTGCTAATCTGAAAAACTGCACACGCTTCCAGCGAAATCGCGGTAAAATTTCAGCCATAACCACGTCTCACAACCGTGAGATAGGTGGTTACAGTCTGTAACGGAATCAATACGACGATCCAGCA
>NC_046662.1:118117226-118123119 GCF_010883055.1 Belonocnema kinseyi | reverse complement strand
GAAAAATGTCCACGAAGCTCGTCATCCATTTCAGCCAGATCTTTAGGCTTGACAGAAACCTTGGTGTTGATGTTTCTCCGGGTCGTAAAGCATCGCTCTTCACCTATTGGATGTATGCCCGCGGTTGGTCTTAGTATCGCCTCTCTTTCTTTGTTGCCGGCTTGTTCTAGCTGTGGTAGAGTAGGCGTTCCGCTTACATAGCCCCTTTTACGGAGTAGTTCAGCATGGTTTCGCAGACGTTGCTGCGAAAAGTGCGATAGCTCCGGGTGTTTCTCGCACCACAGAGCATGCAGCCGTGCCATGTAACCCCGTTCACGGGCCACACTCGAATCGTAGCAGTCTAGCAAGTCGTGATTCAGTTGCTCCGTCCACCCAAAGATCACGAAATCCCGCCGATCCATCGCATTGAATCCATTTTCATTGGCTCCCTCAGCTCTAGATTGGTCGGCATTGTTGGCCGACCCATTGTCGGGAACCCCGCTCGTTCTGTTGTTTTGAACCGCACTTACTACAACTATGTTTGGTGTTGTCATTGTTGTTCCCACGAGAAGCTAGGGAAAGGGTTTCGTCCATCCTTGTAGAGCCCCGCATGCAAGGATAAGTCTGCTTACTCTGAGAGATCGCCCGGAATCCCAGAGTCACCGTTCTAGACACCTCACCCAGGTGCCATTCAGCTTTCGGTACGGTTTTCACACCTCCGCTTGGGGGTTAGTTCCTTCGGGACCACCCCTGGACAATTGTCCGCGACTGCCTAATTATTTTTGTAACCATATTCAGCAGAAGCCCTTGGTACAGGGACCCTCTATCCGCAACCCGAGGACGCGTTCGGTGGCTTTGTCATAGCCCGATGGTTTGATTCTAGAGGAATCAAAAAAAAAATATATATATATATATATCTGCTAATTTTGCTCTATTTCTTAAGTATATTCAATTTAACAAAAATTTAAAAATTCGTGAACGAGTATTGTACCTATTTTCAGCGTTTATTATTATTTTTATTAACCTAGTCGATGTGTTATTATTGCGAAATCTTAAATGTTTAAAACCTTAGCGGAAATCCATAATTCTAAGAGATTTCCTGAAAACCACTAACGGTCCCAAAAGTTTGGAAAGGTAATAAGTGACATTGCTGTCACTGGAGGGGCTGCTAATGAACGACGACGCCCTGAAGCTATCCGTGCTTGCAGAACATGGGACGATCTTCACAACGAATTGTAAAAACGAGGCTTTATCATCAGTCGATCAGGCGTATATCTTCGGCTTTCTTCCCAGGTTGTCTAGATCACAAGAGGGAAAACGACACGTTGTCACCTTGTCTGTAAAATTCTCCAGGCCTGAGTGTGATAAGCACTCAAAGCACCCTGACGGAAAGTTCTGCACAGCATCCATTAAGAATCTCGAGTCTTTGGCATCAGTTCTGGGACCAAAGCAGGTGTTTTTTTGGTCCCAAGACGACAAGGCTCGCGTTCCACTAGGTATTACAGCTGCAAATGCGCAAGCTCCAATTCTCATGCACATGGAGTACTGAATAAGTTTGCCCGATCACGACTTTGCTGTTGCTGAGAGACACAAATTGATACCATCAGTTTACACTGACATCGAAATTCATGAAAATGGGGATGGGCAGCCCGACTTTGTTACTTACTCAGGACCTACGTACGTTTCTATACCTAGTGGAAAGCATTGCTCCTCGACGGCGGAAGCCCACGCTCTTGATCTTAATCGTTTTTTTGGATCTACCTGCATTCGATTCCTTTGTGAAAAAGCCGCCGGACAATCAAGTGAAACCAATTTTCATATGTACCTCTGATGGTGGTCCTGACGAAAATCGCCGTTACACACAGGTTATCACTGCAGCTATCAACCATTTTAAGAATTTAGACCTCGACGCTTTGTACGTAGTCACTAATGCTCCAGGGCTCCAATAAGAATTTGTCTGTTCAAAAGAATAGAAATATTTTTTCAAAGATTTCACAATTTCTTTTGAAATTTGCCTTTTTTGGAGACAACTGTAGCCATTAGGATTTTCATATCAAATTTGAAACATTACCCTTCAACGATAATTTAATGGTTAACCATTCACAAAAACTGTATGTCACAATTGATCGCAACATTCAGATGATCAATTAGTTTTCAATTGGTTATTTTTTCAATTATCACCGACCTCTACTTTTAGGCCTGATCTTACCTCACGAAACATTTGGATCTCATCTCAACTGAAAAAACGAAACGATTGATGAAGATTTGGAGAAACGGAATTTCAAGTATGCGGGCCAAGTGCTTTCCGAAGTCTGGAATGAGCTCACAATGGATGGATTTCCCGTCAAAGCTGAATATGTTGATCCAATCGAACTTCAAACAGCTTCTGATGAACTTGATGAACGATGGTATGCAAGACATGTACGAGAATCGCAATACTTGCTTCAAATTGCAAAATGTGATTCGGAATCTTATTGTGGACCTCGGAGATCAAGTTTGTGGAATTTGCTACCTAATGGATTTTTACCTCCGCCCTTGTTCGTAAAACAAAGCCATATGGGGTATATTGTTACCGACCTTGAGGATGATAAAGGAAATTTTTGTCCGTTATTGCCTCAACTGGCTCTCAATTTGCAACTCCCGAATGAAGGATTTGAGCAGCTGTCATATGATTACTCTTGCCGAAACGTTCTGTCAGTTCTTTTCAAAAGGTAATTAAAAATACAACTCTTTGACACGAAACATTACGATTTTATGAGAGAATAAATACGTAAAATGACAGGAACAATTCTTTCATATCTATATGGTATTTTCTACAGTCAGAAAAAGAGCAGGAATTGAGACATTTTTTGCATATGTACTGTATCTTTTTGACCTGTAACAAGAAAATTAATCTTTGTTATAAACTAGAAGCGCTGATTTTCTAATGTTCTCCAGAAAGTAATCTGCTGTACACTGTCGTTCCGAAGACTCATTTTCTCACTTCAGGTCTGACCTGAAGTACGTGACATATAGTATAAATATATATAATACATATTTTTATTGATTTTTTGTTGATAATAATTTATGAGTGAAAATATTTGTTGATATTCAATCTTTAGACTAAGAAAATATCGATCTTAAAGCATGTTATGTGTCAATTAACATTATAGTATCAACTTTTCATTCGTTAAGGATTTGCAAGGCATGTGGACTGTACTGTGCATCGACCAAATCTGTTTTGCGTCATACAAGTTCGTATAAAATACTTGAAATTACTATTAAAGAAGATAAATTATTAACCAAACATTAAGTTATTAAATTTTAAGTTGAAAGAACTAAATTTTCAAGTAAAAAGCCGATTTTGATACAAAACTCTATCAATTTCAAACTAAAATGATAAATATTCAACAAAATCATTTTCTAAAAATCTTTCAACTTTAAACAAAGCAGTTGATTTTCTAGCCAAAAAAACGAATTCTCAATGAAAAATATAAGAGTTGATATCCCAACCAAAAAAGTTTCAATTTGAAATAAAAAACAGATCAACTCAACTAAGATCGATGAATTTTTAAGAAAGTCGTTGAATATTCAATTAAAAGAAAAATTTTAACCAAAGACAGGAATGGGCACCTAAATGAGAAAACTTAAAAAAAAATTGACTTCTCAACAAAACAATTCAAAATGCAACTCAAACGATAATATTTCAACTAAGAAAATTATTTTCTAAAACTAAGGCAGTTCAACAACAAAAAATGCATTTGCTAAAAAAAAATAAATTCATAAAAAAATAAACAATTTTCAAGTTATAAAGATTTTCCACTTATTCATTATAATGAAAAAAGGATTTAATATATTCAAAAAAGCACTTGTGGCAGAATAATTTTAAAAAGTCTTACCTGTTCAAGTGTGCATTAGCCTACAAAGAGTCAGGACATTATGTATTATAATGAGACATATACACGATTTCAGGATGAATATTTATAACCTTTAGGAATAGTTTTTTTACTTACATCACTATTATCTTGCAAAAAAGGCTTTAAAGTCATCTCTGTCCTTTTGTTCTTTTTCCGAAAAGCAACCATATGATGACACTTCTGAAAGGATTCATCACCGAATTGCACTAACTTTCAGTCACCCTTCTCAAAAACATAACACTTCATTTTAACTTTTACGTCAAGTGAACACCGAACTAGACTAAACAGCGTAACTAAGTACCGTAAATAAACACTGTAAACCGCAACCTTTAGCAGCCTTGCCCGCCGCACCGTACCCACGCAGCAGTCATAGTCTCATTTACATAGCTTTTTATAGCATTACATAGCTTTCATTTACACTACCTTTTATCGCATTTCCTTCTTACCTTCGAAAAAACCCAGTGGAATCTCGAACTATTCGCTCGTAACTTTAAGCGCGCCTAGGGCGCACGACTGTTGATTCTCGCGCTTTGCACTCGAAAAAATCTCTGTATTTCCCCACACTTGTGCACAGAACACGAAGGAATAATAAGGACACCTAACTCCGTTTCCCCACTTGGCAATAGAAACATTACCGTAAGTGGTATGCACATTGCAAGCAGATCTTAAATTTTCGTCGCAGGTGCGCAGTTGTCCTCTTCCTATACAAGGAAAAGTGTGCAAGTGAAAAAGTTTGTCAAATCGACGTAAATTAGAGAGGTTCTGTTCGTTTTTATTGATGCAGGTGGCAAAAATGTTCTGTTCTAGACCAGGAGGTGTCAAGTGCCGGGTTGTGGTGCAAGTTACACGCCGAAGAAGGCGAATACACTTCGCTTTTTTTAAGCCCTCACTGTAAAAACTATGAAATTAAAAAAATCTATTTCTAAATTTTAATCCGAAAGCTTAACAAAAGACCCTGAGTGTCGACTACTCTATTGATATAGCCTATCTGCTTGTTATTTATGATCAAATTCTTATTTCGGAAAGGACGTTTTAAAGCCTTTAAAACATTTAAAGGAGCTGCCTGGATCTTTAAATATATCTACCTAAGTGCCTGCGGAGAATTTCTCAGAGCCTCTCAGAGCCTTGAGAATCTTTAGCATATACTCTGAGGTTTCTATCGATAGGGCGCTTCATTATAATATCACATTATTTGCAATTATCCATGCTGATTAAATTGTATACATGCTTATAAATACGTAATTTACCAATTTCTAAACTGAGTCACCTCATAATAACTTCTAATGAAATTATAATATTTTTCATGTTTACGTTTCGGAAAACTTTAAACTTTTAAATCAAGTTATACTACTTCCATTATTTCTTTATCATATTACAAATTCAAAAGGTACTTTCCTATACTTTTCCTTCTCAAAATCTGTTCACACATTTTTCAAACAAGTACCGAAAATACTGTTTATATATTTATTTCGTGTATCTTTCGTATGCATCAAAACAAACGAACAGAACCTCCCTAACTTACGTCAATTTGACAAACTTTCTCACTCGCACACTTTTCCATGTGCAGGAAGAGGACAACTGCGCACCTGCGCACGAAAATTTTAGATCTTCCGGTATTGTGCCTACCACTTACGATATTGTTTCTATTGCCAGATTCAAATGACTTCCCACTGGCAGTTGAGTCTCCTTATTATTCCTTCGTGACACAGCCTTTTTTAAACAGAAGTCCAAGGCATCGACAACATTAATTTGGTGATTTTGAATTCTCTTTTGTTAAAACTCCGTCGACCTAAACGAACACATTCTCATCACGTATCTCGTGCTTCGCACTCGAGTTTGTTCCTGAAAATGTATATTACGAGGGTAGTTCAATAAGTCCTTAGAATGAAGTATGAAAACAATTTTTTTTGGGTAATTTTTTTTTTATTTGTCAACATAATCTCCTTGGAGCTCTATACACTTGGTCAATCGCTTTTCAAGTTTTTTTAATCCTTCAGAAAAGTGCTTTTTCGGAAGTT
>NC_046662.1:118085404-118117126 GCF_010883055.1 Belonocnema kinseyi | reverse complement strand
TCATTTACCCAGTTATAAACCGTTGCTAAGGCAGGGGCAGATGTGCCATGAACCGAGTCCAATTCATTTTTTATCTCATATGGAGTTAAACCCTTTAAATGACAATGTCTGATTACCGCTCTGAACTCGTTTTTTTCCATTTTTCTTAACGAACAATTTTTTTTTTCAATTGGTTATAAAAACACGTAAACTCAGAAGATGTGGACTGTGACTGCACAATATATCTAGTCGGGAGTGGTGCTGACTGAAAACAGATGATTTGGAGCGATTCGCACGCCATATGTTGGTCATTCTAAGGACTTATTGAACTACCCTCGTATTTCCATAAACGGATATTATTACAATTTATAATATGCATTGGTATTAGAATAGACGTAGTTTCATTTTCTCGTGTTTATCATTTAAAAAAATGCGTATTCTATAAAAAAATATGTTATGAAACATTTTATTGCGACTTGAGTCGTTTTATCATAAACTTAATTTGTTCATTACACAGCCACACAAAAAAAAGTGTGCGGATCTGGTAACAAGACACACGTATTCCTATGGATTTTAGGGCGCTGAATTCAAAATCGGTATCAAGAATTACCCATCACGTCATGGTTGAGCCATAACCTCAAAAAATGACAAAAAATCATGCACTGAGGCAAATAAATTTCAAAATAATGCCAGTGATGCAAATTTTCATTTCAAAAACATGTCGACGACTGTTAAGGATCAACCCTTGCCTGATATCAACTTATTTAACATAACTTTCCCTAACAGAACCTGACCTCACCTAACCTGAATTAATAGAAATTTATTGAACTACACGTACAGCTCTGGAAGCATATTTTCCCAGTAGCAAATGTGTGCTACATCGAATGGGTTAACTCGAGCCTAACCTACAAATAAATCTAACCTACCCTAACCTAACCTAGCCTCACGAAACACAATTAAACTGATTGTGTTGTCCCGTTGTGTTTGCGGTACCGTTTCATTCAGCTTCGGTTTAACCTACATAGAGGTTTAACCTATCCTAACCCAACAAAACAGGACCTAACCCAACCGATTACGCTGGCAACCCTGTTCTTGCGTACTTTCATATTTTGAGTTTCGTAACCGCTTGTTGCTAGCATTATTCGCCTGTGTCTGTAACCAGGGTACCTTCACGTGGTGACGGTGGGCAACCGATTCACATTGGCTGTGTCCCTGGGTAAACGGCGTTCATGTCGTCATGGCAGACACAGGTAAAAAGTGTATTTACGATGCAGGGAAAAACCCCAGTATCGACATCTGGTCAGGGTGGGAAAGGGGGCTCTCCGACGTCGTCATCATGCAACCGTAGCTCTTCATCAATGGATCAATTGGTTGGTGTAGAGTCTCATGCTACAAGGAAAAAAACCGCGAGCATTTCTCAATCGCATATCTGCAAGAATAGCTCAGATTCATTCTGTTACATTTGCAGTAAATATGAAGTGAGCAGTTTGTGAAAATCAATCGACGGGGAAGTGAAAAGTCTTTACGAAAAGTGTTTTGACCGTACATTGCTGCACCAAGAAACAAAATGGGTTCCTCACGTCATTTGCAATTCCTGCAGGCTTGTGTCGTATCGTCTAAAAAATTCAAACAACGAAAAGTACCGCACGTACTCTACACCAACCACATGGGAAAAACCCGTTATTGCGAAGGACTGCTACTTTTGCATTAATTCCGTCAAAGGGTTCAACGCCAAAAATAAAAATAACATTTCGTACATTAATGTGTGCACAGTCACAAGAGCAATTGAAATCAATAAAATGCACGCCAGACTGATTTAACCGCTTTAGAAGATGATAGAATGGAAGTTGAAAGTCAAAGTCATGGAGACGGTAGTGAAACCAGTGATTGAACAGAAAATAGTTCTGATCATTCCGATGAAAATGACGATAAAGATGACGAAAATGGCGTGCATAAAATGAAATTGAAGGTTCCAATATTAGTCTCGCAACTAGAACTGAATGATTTTATTAGAGATCTTGGATTACCGAAAGACGGCGCTGTATTTGCCGCTTCATTTCTAAAAAGAAGAAATCTTCTAGAGCCAAAGACAAAAGTTTCATTCTATTGCGACAGGGACAAAGAATGCAGAAAGTCTTTCGTTAAAAACGAAGAAACGTCTTTAGTGTACTACACTGACGTTAACGGACTAATGAACCACTTGGTTAGGTTAGGTCAGGTTTTGTTAGGTTAGGATAGGTTAAACCTCTATGCAGGTTAGGCCGAAGCTGAATGAAACGGTACCGGAAACACAACGGGACAACACAATGAGTTTAATTGTGTTACGTGAAGTTAAGTTAGTTTAGATTATGTTAGGTCAGGTTTTTTTTAGTTTAGGATAGGTTTGACTTCTTTGCAGGTTAAGCCCAAGCTGATTCAAACGGTACCGCGAACACAACGAGACAACACAATCAGTTTAATTGTGTTTCGTGAGGTTAGGTTAGGTTAGGCTAGGTTAGATTTACTTCTAGGTTACGCTCGAGTTGACCCATTCGATGTAGCACACATTTGCTACTGGGAAAATATGCTTCCAGAGCTTTACGTGCAGTTCAATAAATTTCTGTTAATTCAGGTTAGGTGAGGTCAGGTTCTATCGGGGAAAGTTATGTTAAATAAGTTGATATCAGACAAGGGTTGATCCTTCACAGTTATCGACACAGTTGTTTTCACAGTTGTGAAAATTTGCATCACTGGCATTATTTTGAAATTTATTTGCCTCAGTGCATGATTTTTCGTCATTATTTGAGGTTATGGCTCAACCATATCGTGATGAGTGATTTTTGATACCGAATTTGAATTCAGCGCCCCAAAATCCATAAGAATACGCGTGTGTCTTGTTACCAGATCCGCACACTTTTTTTGTGTGGTTGTGTTATCAATATTATTTTTGATGAACAAAACAAAAACTGCAGGTTCCATCAAAAAATAATTTTGAACAAATTTACTGATATCAAACATCTTGCACGATATCAAACCACTCACTCAGTTTCCCAGTTTTTAGACCTTCCCAAAGTTTACTTGCATCCACCTTATCAAACGCTTTTTCTAGGTCAACAAATGCACAGAAAACTTTTTTCCTTACTTTCAAACTGTTTTCTGTGACCTGCGTTAAGTTAAATATTTGATTCCTACGTGATCTTTCTGGCATAAATCCACTTTGCACTTCCCATATATATATATATTCTTCTGCTATTTTTATTACTCTACTTATAAGTGTTTTTTAATATATTTTACTTACGATAGTTAATAAGCTGATCCCTTTGTAATCATTGCAATTGCTTTTATCTCTCTTTCCTTTGTATATTTATACGATAATCGCTTTTTTCCAGTTATCCGGTACAGCATTCTTCTACGACGGTGGAGTGAAAAGTTTCCGGCCTGAAAAGGAAAAACAACTTTTTTCCTTTTTATTCACTTCATTTTTCAACATAATCTCCCACAAGACTAATACATGTCTAATAACAGTGCTCTAATCTGATGAATATGGTGGATGGGGGAACATTCCAACTTCAATTCGTCGATTTTAGCGATCGCAACGACCCACCTATGGGGAGGTGCGTTGTCCGACATTTTTGATCGACTGTTAGCAAACTCGGCAACCAACTAGCAAAGTACTTCTCTATTCCCAAATGTTCATATAAAATATTGCGTACATGCGCAGTTGACATCCTAGTAGCCTCAGCTATCTCACTTACTTTTAATCTGCGGTCCTGTATCACCATTTTATGAATTTTTTCTATCATTTCGGGAGTTGCGACTTTAACAGAGCGTCTGTAACGCAGTTCGTCAGAAGTGCTCGTGCGACCTTTCTTAAATTCAGAAACCAACTCTTTAACCGTCGAATGCGATGGAGAAGAGTCTTTCAGTGTGAAATCCATTTCTTCTTTAATTTGAAGTGGTGTTAGGCCTTTTTAATAGAAGTATTTAATGACCGCACGCTTCTTTAATTTTTCGATTTGTGCACAAACAATCGAGGTTTATTTTTCAGTAGGCTCTCAAATGTATACTAATAGAGCAATCCACTTGAAAATTGATATACAAGCTAGTAAGATATAGTACTATAGAATATAAGCTAAAAATTAGATCTGCTTGCGCCATCTCTAGGTCAGGCCGAAAACTGTTCACCCCACCCTCGTACATATCAATATATGTATGGAAAAGTGAAATTTATTCTTTTGACTTCGTTCAGTTATATGTATGTATGTATTTAATCTCTCCCTTTTACGGGTTCAAGGGCCTCCGCTCCCTGTGCATATATTTACAATTCCATCTTTATTCAAACTTAACTACTACTTATATTCTACTCTTTCGTATTACGTAGGATAAACAATCATAACAGTAGTAACATTAATTCTTAAAAAGAGTGAGCTTCAAGAGCTGCTGTTTCCTCTTACCATAAACAAATGCATTTTCCACGATAATGAAAACAATTTTCGCTTTTTATTGTCCTTCTTCAGGATCACCCATTTGGCTCTGCCCTACTCCTTTGCTTTCCCTTACTTCTTCCAATTTCTTCATCCACATCACTCCCTGTCCACTACCATCCAAGATCCAACTTACAAACTCATCCACACTCAACTGTCCCTCTTTCTCTCCTGTACATCTTTCTAATATATGTGCCCATGACTCCATTTCGTATCCACATACTCTACATACATTCTCTTCTTCATCCATCCAATATCTGCATGCTCTCACTCCTTCTTCCATTCTAAAGCCTACAAACCTTACTCCATCTTTCTTCCTTTTTTATTTTTTGCAAATATTTTGGTTCCGTCAAACCTTTGACCATCATATACCATCTATTGTGCCTCGAATCTATAATCTTTGTCCATATGTCTTCTCCTTGTTTAACTAATAGTTCTAACTCTATGTCCTGCCACTCCATAACCCCTTCTCGAATATTAGAAACCCTTCTTATTTTTCCCTTTCTTCCTCCCATTTTGAATTTCCTAAATTGCCTCTCGCTTCATTGTTCCGAATTTCGCCCAAACATACATGCGCTATTCTGCTTCCCTCTCCCCTTGTTAGATTCTCTTTAAACCTCCAGACTCTCTTAATTTGTCTAGTTACCATATTTTCTCTTCCTAACTCTGCTCTTAACATATATCGTGGGCAATTCCAGCTAACCCCCATTACCCACTTCAGAAAACGCTCATGCAAGCTCTCTACTTTCCTATGTTCCTTTCATCCCCAGATCTCTACACCATAACACAACACCGCCCAAACCAATGCATCAAACAACCAGACCCTCATTCTCCAATCGTTCTTGAACCTTCTCTTTCCTATACCCCATACTTGACCCATTACTTCACTCGCACATTCAATTATTTTCCTCACCTGCAGCTCGTTTCCCCCTCCTGCCTCAAACCAAAAACCTAAGTAACAGAATTCCTCCACCCTTTCCACTGTTTGTCCGTTTATCTTTCAAACGTAGTCTATTATGGTGTTTCTCTTTCTGAAGCACATCACCTTGGTCTTCTCTACGCTCACCGTCAGATCTTTTGCTCCCACATACTCTTCGAAGATTCTCATAATTAGGTTCATCCCCTCCTCATCATCTGCTAACAGAACTACATTGTCCGCGTATGCTAGAGGGTATAGTTTGCTATTGCCCAAAACCGTTCCTCTTTTCCCTTTCCCTTTCTCGTTTAGCTTCTCCTTCAAGTCTGCCAGCAGGATATTAAATAGTAACGGACTCAAAAGGCACCCTTGCCTTAGACCTCTACCTGTCCAGAAAACCTGCCCTTTTTTCTTTCCTATTTTCACACTAATTCTGCTTTCAGTAAAAATGTCTTATATCCTCTCGACCACCTTTTCCTCCACATCCCTCTCTTTCGTAGCCTGCCATATCCTTGGTTAGCCGTTGAATTTTCCTCTTTATGTATTTGTAATCATTTTTAAGTCATCACTTCAATTATTTTCAATTTCTCTTCTCATCGTTAAGACCTGTGGTGTTCAACGTTCTGTTGTACGCTTCTTTCTTTTCTTTTTGGGATGCTTGAATTTCATCATTCCACCATGCATCGCCAGACGTTCTTCCTACAATCACAGTACCACACACTGCAGTCGCACGCGTAACAATGACATCCGCAATCATAGCAGACATGTCTATTGTCTATTAGCGCCTTCAAAGTTGTTTCTTCCATCCGTTCGTTTATCTGATTCTGAAAATCTATTGGTATTTCTAGTTTCTGTAAATTCTCAACCTTCATTCGTGTTATACATCAATCATTTTATACATAAATAAAGTAGTTGTAATAAATAAGCCCTTTTTAAAACATAAGCTAACTAATCTGTTTCCGTTATCATTTATTCTTAGATCCCCAAAATGACCTGGTATCGTTTTTATATCCTGATCTTGGATGGCCATCCATCCATTCATACCTCCTAGCATATCCATATCAACTGAGTCGTAGCATGCTATGATGAATAATCTTCTGATTCCTACTTCAATTATAACCCACAGCAGCCTGGGAGATACACGTCCTTGATTTTTTAAGATGCTTTTTTTCATTCAATGACTTCTTTTCATACCATGCGTTGTTTCGCTTAAAATGTTTATTTTCGTTCGTTTTTTTTTTAATTTTTCCAATGCTATAACTTTCAAAACTTGAACATTTAAAAAAAAAGAGAGGGAGGGTGCAAATTTTACACAAATATAATACCTTCTCTCATGAGAATCTAAAAATTGAAAATTCAAATTTTAAGCCAAACGACGTGAGATGCGAGAAAAAGTCCTGAAGATTAATTATAGCTTTCAAAAAGTCCTAAAAAATTAGATTTTAATTATTTTTTGGTAGTACTTTTCATTTTGGGTTTAATTATGCAAAATAATATGGTAAATTTAAAGTTCAAATTTTAAAACAAACTACGCAAAATACGGGAAAAAGTCTTAAAAAGCCAGTATACCTTTTAAAAAGTCCGAGAAAATTACTTTTCGCCATTTTTTCAACTTTGAACTATTTTTTATAGGACTTGTCATTTTGGTTTCATTTATCAATAATACTATGAAATAAGTCAAAGATTCAAATTTTGAGCCAAACGACGCAACAAATGGGGAAAAATTTGTAAAGGAATTTCAGCGTTTAAAAATGCCTACATTTCATTGACCAGTTTTCTGTTAGAACTCCTTGTTTTTAATTTATTTATCGAATGCTAAAAGAAGATTTGCAGGATATACTGTTTTATCCATGAAAAATAATATGAATGAAAAAATCCTATTTTTAGCATAACAACAATTAAAACAATGATTAAAACAATTACTAAAAAAATTTTGTTTTCTGATGAAAAGTAAATATGAAATTCTTAATCAATTATAATTACTTTTTTGCTAGAAAAGTACTCAGAAAGTACTGAAAAGTGATTATGACAAGATATTGTTATAAACAACTATTAAAAATTTTTTGTTTACTGAAATGAAATGCATATCACATTTTTAATCAACTATAATTTCTTTTTTGTCACAAAAGTACTCAACAGTAATAAACAATTATTAATAAAACATATTTGTTTATTGATATAAAAAACATATCATACATTTTCAATTAATTACAATCACTTTTATGGCACGAAAATACAGAAAAGAAGGCCAAAAATAATCATAAGTGGTGATAGCAAGCTTTTGTTATAAACAATTTATTATTTATTAATGGTAATAGACGCATTATACATGCCAAATGAATTATATATACTTATTTAAGACAAAGTTTTCGAAATTAAGCCCAATTGATAATTTGAAAATTAAATCTTAAGTAATTTTTGTCTTGGGATGCACAGGAAACGACATATTTTCAAAAAAAAAACGAATTCTGTTTTTAGTAAAAAATGCAAGAAAAAAAAATAATTTTTGAAACCTTGCAATTCCGAAAATAATAAGTCTAAAATAACTTTCTTTGTGGAATATTTTCTCGTGGAGTAAATAGGTGCGAAGGTACACAGAGCATTTTAAAACTGATTGATGTTTCGCTGAAAATCTAAAAAATGGGGATTTTTCTATGTATCATAACTCGAAACCTATGGAAGATAGCGGATTATTTCTTTTACGATATTTTCTCATAATTTTGTCCTCTTTCGTTTTTTTTTGTTGGACATTTTGCTCTAAGTTACAATGGGAATTATCCATCCACGCATATGTAACTTTGGGAAATGTTTTTTTAAAAAAATCGGGTTTGGCAATTGATCTGTTCTAGCATTTTTGATTTGTCAAAAAGGACACCTTAGTGGAACTTTCTCATTTAAAAAATTGAAAATAGGATTTTTTCGGAAATTTTACTTATGATTTCGACGTAATGCCTGGACTATTGCCTTGAATCGGCAATTAGGAGATGCCTGAGTAATTATTTTGATTTGGCATTTTATGCACATAGATATCCCTTTAGAACGCATGGCAGTGTTTACTATCAGTCAGCTTAATCAGAAAGTAGTGAAATTGTATGTGAGGAAGCGAGGAAAGAACATTGAACTCAAACCACGAGCCGGCAGGCGCATACATGTGTGCGAAAATACCCTACATTCATAGCAAAGCGAAAGAACGGATTGCAAGTTGTGTGTGCAAGCGCGACTTTTCTTCCGTTTTCTTCTTTCTTTCTATATCCCTTCTTCGTGAAAAATGCTTAATTCTTATTACTATATTTAACTTATTTCTTAGTTTTTATTACATTTAACGTTGAATGTGATTTTTTCATTTTTGCAATGAAAGAATTTATATTTTATTCAGTACAGAATAATAAAATTTAATTCTAAAGAATACGTAAGAAATTGCGAGGCATTTTTAGCTTACTTAGTACATAAGAACGTGCATGTATCCGGGCATACTCATTTGTCTGGACTTTAAATCTAAACTGGTGTACATCCGTGTGAGGCTACGATCCAGTTTATGCATCTCTCTCATGTATAGTACCTTTCCGTTTCTATCTCTACCCTCTATAGGATATTTCATCGCTACTCGGATACATCCATATTTATATGCACCCTCGGAAATTTTAATTATAAATTAGATACCTGAACGTCAGTTCCACTCCTGTTTAACCATCCTGCATTTGATTTGTTTTAATGGTTTTTTTATTTTGTTGAATTTACGTCTGCAACAACTTCACCCAGAAATATTGGTTTTCGTCCGCGATAGCCTAGGTCAACAAGATTGGAAATAATGTCTCAGGTTTAAAATTTGAGTGTAACATGATTATTTTACGTGGTGAACATTCTGAACTTTTCTTTACATTTTAATCTGCAGTCCTTTATCAACTCTAGTTCGATGTCACCTTATGTTTGGCATGGTCAGCGTTTTTGACGCCATGTGTCTACGACTTCTTAGCTTGTCTGATACCTTAGAGACATATGTACTGATCAAACTTAAGTGAATAATGGGTCTACAATTTAGTTATAGGGGTAAGTTTAGAATTTACAATTCACATTTCAATTGACAATGATCAGTGTTGCTATTCGCAGTGCAATAGGACTCAAAAATATAAATTACGTAAGTTGAATGCTTTAGTATTACAATGTCAATTTGATTATAATTGATTTTGTACTTTGTCATTTTCAATGTATCTGAGTACAATTAAACGATTTTTCATTTTCTCATGAAAAATTATTTTTTTGTGTTGGTTTTTCATTAAGTATGGTAGCTTTAGATAACAATTTAATATTTTTTTGACAATGCGAGTATATAAATATATTGCATGCATCATGACATGCAAATACACACCCACTTACACAGACAAAACACACGCATATGTATTCAGATACAGATGTGTCGAAGGCGAAGCGACCAATGGACATTTTGTCCAAGAGCATGCTCAATCTCGGCCTCTTCACAATGTCGATTGGTATCCGCAATACCGTCAAGATACTGCTATCATTTACCACAATTAATCTCAAGGCCGCCTTCACAGCCACGACCTTGATGGCAAGATAGAGGGGCTCGAAACCGATTAGTGCCCCCAGGGCCATCGTGGGTGTCGACTTCGAGGCACCATTATGCCTCTCAGAATCAGTACCCTGATCGTTTCCAGTCGAGACTTCACAGTATATTGTTTATATTGTTTAGATAGTTTGCTCCTTCTTTGATTTCCAGTTGTTGTCCAACCAGAAGCAATGTACTCGTGGTTCCCCACTTATACCTTCTGGTGAATACAATTGCATCCGTCTTCCTCGGGTTGACTGATAGTCCAGTCTTCTTGCACCATAAATCTACTATTCTTAGTGCTTGCTTCATTACTCCGAAGAGCGCATCCAGATGCTGGCCGCGCACAATAACCAGTTTATCGTCCACATAGCCTATAACGTGTTGGCCCTGACTCGTGAGCAGATGAAGCAATTCATCCACTACTAGGCACCACAGCAGGGGTGATAAAACACCTCCCTGCGGACATCTCGAGTCAACAAACCGCGACCGCATTTTATATCCAGAAATTCCCAGCGATAAATGCAGAGCGTGTCATGCGGACGCTGAGTACATAGACTTCGAGAAACGAACAATATTCGTGATCGGCTTTTCGGCTCCAACCGACTACAACATCATTGCCAAGGAGAAGGAAATGGAGGACAGGTATTTAGACCCTAAAAGGGAGCTGCAACGGCTGTTCCCAAATTATTTGGTTCAATTAATCGTCCTTGTTATCGGTGCACTTGGAGGTGCGACACTATCATTGGTTCGTAACCTTGGCCGCTTGGTGGCCTTTAAGCCACACGTTTCTCCCAGTCGGACCCTGCGATGGTCACGTTCTGCGATGTCATGCGTTATTAAAACCAGGACCAGTCAACTCAATAAGGGAAAATGGCAAATTTTTAGAACTTAGCCATGGGAGTTTGAGAGGCAGGGAGGAGAGTCAAATAAGTTCTCCTGCCAGTCGCAGATAGCGCTGACGCTAAACGCCGAGGGCCACGCGCGTGCGCGCAAAGTAAATTGTTTGTTGTCGTCTGATGCATGGTGCACTGGTGACGGTTTAACAATTATTTAAAGTGGATAAAAAAAACGTGTTCAGTGAGTGGTTGGGGACTTAAAAAAATGAATGTCAAGCAAGTGATAGGTCATAAGTTCCCAACACGACGTATAACTATAACCTCCAAAAGGTTATTCGTGTGCCGGTGTCACTTCGGTGAAAAAGATTTTTTCAAATCTCAAACTGGTGCTGTAACTTTCTTTTTATAAAAATAAGGGCAAAATGAAGTTAATGAAACACAAAAAATGAGAAATATAATTCTAATTATACTTTTTATTTCCCATTTTGCGTTTCTTATTTGCTTCATTTTGTCTTTATTCTTCGTTTTTTGTTAATTATTTTGAGATTAAACACAAAAAGATGAGCATATACATATACAGGAACCAACACATGGACACTCGCAAAAGTTCTCCTGCCCATCTATTAACACGGAATATTGCCCCAATATTTCTAAAATATTTCCTCCTATGTCATCAATATGACAGGAAATATTGTAGAAATATGGATGCAATATCTCTATGTCCCATGGACATAGGAAACACGGGATAAGGTATGCCATCCTAGCTTGGGCGAGCGGGGTTGAATCCACAGGAGGGGGGGGGGAATTCCATGAGTGGGGAGAGCCGCCATCTTACGATGCGCCATTTGAGTATGCGCACGAGTATTTTTGCCGACAAACCCTCAATGAAAATATAAACATGTGGGCGCTGCCATGTTTGTCGCGGGACATCAAAAGGTGGCGGACCTCCCCCCTCATTGCATCACCCCGGCAATAGCATGCCTAGACAACTTTAGAAATTGTTTTGCAAACAGTTTCTTGACCGACTGAGCTCGGTTAGAGAAAAATTATCCTGTGAATAATAAAAATTCGTAAAAAACCAGACCGGATTTTATACCATTATCCACAGTTTTCTTTTCCTGATACTCGCGCATTCTTTCCTTTTGATAATTTTGCAATTTTATGAAAGGCAGAACAGCATAAGCTTTTCGTTTGAGATCGCCAAGTGACGCCGAGCTAAGCAAAGTGTCCTTATTTTCATAAAAGTCCACGATTTCAGGTCGAAGCACACTTAATTAATTATCCACCAAAAAGTTTAACTTGATGTTATGTTAAAAATCATATCACAAGAAACGAATACTCGATATTTCAAAAAAGAAACACAAAGATGCCGTCGTCAGGATATCTTGGCTTTTAATGTACTATTTTCAATATCTCAGCTGATATTGCAGACTTTATCATAAATTGATATTGCTTATTAATTCATAATGTACGCAATTAATATCAACAATAATTGACGGAGAGCTAGCTACATAAAACAGCCTCAATACGGTGTCCAAGATCAAATCTCGAAAGTTAAGAAGAAAGAGATAGAATGACGCAACACCGCCTCTCGCCACGCCTTACGCTGGCTGACAAAAACCGTTGGGCACGCGAACCGTATCAAGTTGGGGGGGGTCCCGGACTTTTGATTTGATTCTGCCAAGTGTTTTCCAAACGACTAAACTGCTGTCATTCTTTCACGGCTCTTAATTAAAACATGAAGAATGTTTTTAAACTAATTTGACGCGGCCACGTTATTGATTTTTGTGGCAAAATTTTACATCGTGGAAGACCGGCTGCCATTTGAATACGCAAAAGTTGCAGACTGAAATAGTAGCCATTTCATGATGTATTAATGTTTTTTTACAACTTTCGAGGTTTGATCTTGGGCACGGAATCGAGGCTGTTTTACGTAGCTAGCTCTTGGACTATAATTCATCATATTTTTATATCGATACTTATATTATTATAATTTAAACTGACAAAGTAAATAAATAAAGTCTGCAACATCAGCTGAGATATTGAAAACAATACACCAAGAGGCAATGGCGTTCGGTTTTGTCCTGATGTCAAGACAGTTGGTATGTCGCTGCAAGAACCAAGAGATCCTGCTCGGCGTTACTTGTCGATCTCGAACGAAAAGCTGGTGTTCCTTGCCCTTTATCAAATTGCATACTTATCAAAAGGAATGAATGCTCGAGGATCAGACAAAATAAAACCGTGGAATATACTATAAAATCATGTCGGGTTTTATAAACAAATTTATTTTTCGCAGGCTAATTTTTTCTAACCGAGCTCAGTCAGTAAGAGAACTTTTTGCAGAACCCATTTCTAAAGTTGTCAGTAAGGTAGATTGCTAGGGATGGGCAGGTGTTACTAGCGTAATAAAACTGTGGTGAATCTCAAGGAGCAACGCAATTTCTTAATTAGATGTAAAAAATAGGCTCTGATTCCATCATATATGCAAAAAAAAAGTAACAAATGTTAAATTTACTTTTGAAGAAGACTTGCAATCAAAGGTCGAAACGAACGTTGGTTTTAAAATTCATAAATAAAATTATAATTCTTTCACATCTGAATCCATTACTTTTTTATTGGACCGTGTGACCAAATTAATTAATTATATTGCAAGAGTAACTTAGTTATATTTGTAACAATAGATATGTTTTATAATAACACAATTAATTTTTATAAACGTCTTGATTTTTCACTGATGTAGAATTATTATTCGTACTCTGTGAGAAAGGTATTCAGTATAAATCATTATAAGTATATGCATAAAAAAACTTGTTGTAACAATTAAAATAATTCAAATTTGTATTTTTTCTGTGTATTTGGATACTTGTGGGGCCAACAAGTACTGCCAGCGCCGCCACTCGGCCGCGGTCAAATCTTATGACACATTTACTCGACAGGCCTTCATAGGAGTCATTCCCAGCCTAAGTCAACTCCTATGGGTAAAAACGGCAAAGTCACGAACTAGGGAGCGCGGCCTAAGACATCGACACATAGAATCGTATTCATAGTCGTCAAGATCACCTTAAGCCCCACCTTTAGCTCGCGTATTAGTTCACAGTCGCGCCGCTAAGTGGTCTCAAGTCTTTTCCCAAATTTTAACTTGAACAAGACATCATGATTCATACACCGTGCTTGAGAGCGTCTTGGTGGTTCTTGTATTCATAGTCGTATTGAGATGACCTTTATAGGTAAATAAGCATAGCTTGTTTCGAGTCAAGTCCGTAGTTGACTTGACACAGTAACTTGAATGAACGACATGGTAAAGTGAGAAGAAGATAAATTTTCTGTCTGCATACAACAGTCGTGTAAATACACCATTACACTTGCACATACAATGCACAATTCTTGTTATCAATGTATTCACTAACTTTGTCCCTGGTTATTTGCAGCCATGTCAACTACTTCACGAGCAATTTCTGTGGTTTATTTTCAAATTCAAAGAACAATTTCTTTGCTTGATTTCCACATTCAAAACAAATGCACGCGTTACAAAGCTAAAGCGCATTCAAACGTGATGCATCCTGATTTCTGCGGGCTGTATATTTTCATTGATTATAAAATGCTGTGAGAAAGAAACAACAACTCACATTTTCTACCTAGGAACAAGAATTCTGATCGGCGGAAAAATCGGAGATACTCTGAGGAACGTAGAATACGAACCTGTCGTTTTCTAAGGGGTTCGTTCGGGTTACTCACTGAGTGCACTCGGAACCGTTCAGCGGCGCTAGGTGAGTGATGACTATTTCACCTGTCGAGAACACGTAGGTGAATGCGAGTGAGCACATAAATTGGCGGGAGGAATTAGCGAGAGTTTAGAAAATTGGGCATATTTAAATGAAACTTGTATAAAACCCGCAGTAAATAGAAAAGTGAAGAGCCTGAAAACGAATATAGATATAGAATTCGCGCTAGATAATAATCGATTTGCAGAAGACCAAAATCCCATAATAGCAAATTCTATTATTTTAGATGGCGTTTCCTGTTGACCTAGAAATTTCATTGAAATTTCCATCACAACTACCACTATCAAACTCATAAGTACCATATAATCTTTTTCGTCAATTTCTAAGATTCTTGTAAACGTTATCATTTGCAAAAATACTTGGTTTGATGAAATTGCAGCAAAAATAATTTTCTTTCGCTGCCTATCCATTATATATTGTTTGTATTCGCGCCAAAGCTTTTCACACGCACCCGTTCAAAGAACATGACACTTTTTAGTACACTTTCTTAAATCGCGCCCCTTTTACAGGTTCACCTGACGAGTGCACTTGGTGAGAAACCTAAACGCTCCCAAGGGTGGTGATTGATGATTGGTCAGTTGATCCTTCTCTAAAACTGCTTATCATTAAGGAGCGAAAGCTTAGGCGCCGCCATGATACTTAGCGGGCATTTAAAAATCCGGGACATATTTTTGGTAAAATGTACACTATCCTACCCAATTTTAATGTCAAAGTGAATGAAAAAAGTGCCAGATGCCCATTTTTTGCATAAAAAGGTGGAAAAAATACCATTTGTCAGTCAAACTGGTGGTTACAATGCAGAAAACAATGTACCAAAGGGAAAAAGCAGCAACTCATAGATCAGTATGTGGGATGCAGGTTCCGTTTACATCGCGTATAGTCGTAAGGTTTAAACAGTGGAAAAATAGTGTTGGATAAAAATGAAATAATTGTAATGATAACAAAACATAAAAAAGGTTCACGAAGAATTTTTCATACTACCTGAACATTATGTTACAAAAAATTTTTGATATACGACATTCAAAATTCCTTCTTCCACAGTACTAGAATATATAATTAATTGTTTATTTTTAACTTAAAATTTTCTTGCTGACTCTTACTTTTAAAGGGATTGGGAAACTTTTCAGTTGGACCACTTTCTCCCACGAAATGCAATGAGCAAATATAATTGTCGTTGTTAAAATCTTTTATGCTTCAAAGATACTCTTCTTTGCGCACACATAACCTCACCCACCTATCACTTTTACTGCATTCCGCGCAATTTTTAATATGCCTTTTAAGTGAACCATCGGGAACGTCACCCTTTCGAAATATTAAACAGGGTTTTGGAAATATAATAAAGTAATAACACTGCCGATGTAAAAGCACTGAAAACACACTGGCGAACGGCACTAGGCCGCCGGTGCGTTTTCAGCGGCTGTGCTGATTTTCAGCACCTAAACCGCACTGAGAAGTGATGGGACGGTCATATAATGTTCCTATTGTATTCGTCACGTACCGGTTGGGCAGAGTTATTCACAGTACCTGGCCGCAACCAAACCGTCTCCCGTTTTAGAATTTTCTGCAAATTATTAAAACTTTTGTTTAATTTATAAATTTTCTCATTATACATATTTATGATTATAACTTATATACTAATATTCTACTTTGAAGTTGAATTAAAAAATGTTGTCCCTTTCAGCTGGTCTACCTGGTAGGCTAGACTAGATTTATTGGGTGAAACAGCCTTTTAAAAATTTTAATGGACACGTTAAGGGGAACTCAGGTATAGAAAACTAGCGGTACAATTAGTGCTGAAGAAACAGCACTGAGTAGGCATTGACCAGTGCGGCTTCTCTGCTTTTTGAGTGAGTTTTCATCGGCAGGGAAGTACATTCCAAGTAGGACTTGCACCGACTGTCACTTTTACACTTTCTTAGGGTTACCAGACGTCCTGCTTTTCGAGGACATGTCCTGGTTTTACTCCATCTGTCTTGTTTTTTTCTTGAAAACTATGGAAATGGCCTGTTTTTTACAGAGCCAGATATTTTTTAGAGAAATCTTAAGATTTTGAACGCCAATTGCTAGATCATTCTTTCTTTGATAAAATCTCAATGGAGCGATGAACGCAAACGATTTTCAGTGAAAACTGTGCGCGACCAATGTTCCCACCAGCTGTGCAAGCAATTCAATTTACGTATCCTGAAACAAAATAAAGTCGATGCCTTTTTTTAGAGCTTTTTAAGTTTCCTGGATTTCGACCCGACCCATCTGGTAACCCTACACTTTTCAAAACAGCACTTCTTGTGTGCACCAACCTTTTTCCTTTTCAATGGATTTTCTCCTGGTATAAGAGACATTTCTTCTGTGGCAAGTTTTGTAACTTCCAATTGTTTTAAACTTTTTTTTCGTCAATGTTTACTATTCCGACATACGTTTCAGTGAAAAATTGCCCTGAGCTCACGCGGAAGTGCTATATATTTTTCCAGCTTGCGCCATGTTGTTTTCTTAAATGAAAAAGTCTATAAAAGCAGATGGAAGATAAGTAGAACTATACGCCATCCTTAGAAAAGGAGAGGTCGACTTTCTCGATTTATTCTCTCTTTCTATTCCCTACTCCACTACCGACTGTCGTAGCCAGTGTTACGTCCTATCTTTTAGATCCACTGAATAATATATAGTCTAGTTATTTCATTGGTGGATTCCTTTTCTGTTCTTAAGGTTCGATGCTGACTGGCATTGATTTGGAAATCAACTACCGCGGACATTCAAATCTTTATATTTGTCACAGGCGATGAAATAAAAATATTTACAAGTTACATTTGACATTTGAAATGAATAACTTCATTCACTGAAAACTACACAATAATTCTTTCGACACGCACAACATTTAATATAACTTATTATAAAAACATTGCAAGGGCAATGTTGTCACAGGCTTAAGATGGTTACTGCCCAACACGTAGAAGGCATTTTTTGTTGCAGTCAAGCAGACGACGGGGGGACTTGCAGCTTAAGGTAGTTTCTGAACCACCAGAACCTCGGTAAAGGTACATAGAAAAATTTCCAGAGGTACCGGCTCAGGGATCAAACGCCGGACCTCTGAGGTGAAGTCCGAGCGTCTAACAGCTGAGCCACCGAGGCTCAGATCGTTATTATCATCATTTTTATATTTATTATTTTATGCTTTATTAAAATTTTACTGGGGTGAACCCGGTTATACGTCATAGCCACGGACTAAGTCAAGTGACTGATGAGATTAGAATTTTATAAGTTAATTCAAATAGTTTGAAACGATGCTGGAAACCCCCTTAGATGATGTTATAGGTATACAATTACAAGCGGCCACGAGCGTTGGAGGTGACATTTCGGCCTCTAGCCGAAATTACAATGGGATGAATAGATGCATGATTCACATTCCTCCATATGGTCTTTAATTCATGCCTTAACTCGCTATACCTGTGGATCTTGGTTGTATAAGTTCACTGCAAATTTCGGTTAAGCGGACAAGCAATGTCGATGATGTAGACTCTTCAATTTTTTCCCCTCGCAGAACGATGTCAGGTCGATTAACGCGGATGCAATGAACCGTTTGGATAGTGACATCCGAATATAAGATGTAATCTTCGCTTTCTAAAACGGGCATTGGAATGTATCTATAGAAAGGCATACATTCTTTTAAGAGTCCTAGGTTTAGGGAAAGTTGTTGATGTATAATGCCCGCTCCATCATTATGTCTGTGCGTATATTCTCTCTGAGCCATTACGCGACATCCATCAATAATGTGCTCGATGGATTCGTTGGTATCTCTACATAATCGGCACCGGTCAACCACGTCTTGATTTAACACGTGTTTGCGATAATTACTGGTGCTGAAAATTTTGTTCTGTATCGCAATGACAAATCCTTCCGTCTCTGGGTACAGAACACCCTTTCTTAGCCAAAAATTGAATGCTTCACTAACCACTTCATTCTGATCGAACGTTTTGGGGTGCTCGCCATGGAAAGCTTTCTGCCTTCATTGTATTTTTAATTCCTCTATGATTTTTTCCCTGATATTCAAGGTACCATCTGAGGAAAAATTTAAGGGCGTATAGGCAAGATCCGCTTTACAGATGCAACTGTAAAGCGGAACATTTCGTTTGCTATTAAAATAGTCGCGCAACTGTATAACTTGCGACTCACGCAGTTTTTTGACATCTACAACGCCCCTACCACCTAAATGTCGTGGTAGAACTACCCTTTCAATCGCAGAATTTCTGTGATGCATTCAGTGCTTCGTCGTTTCCACGCGAACAATTCTGTTTAACTTTTCAAGGTTGGTGTTAGACTATTTTGTGAGCCCGTAGGAGTACGTTAGGGCAGGAATATCATGTGTTGCTTGACCTGGTTTTATAGGCAGAGTTGAGAAAATTCTTCATAATCAATCTGAGTCTCGAAGTGAAGGCAGTCGTTAGGCTTGTCTTAATTATCTTATGCTGAATATCCTTAGATTCAAGAATACTCAGATTTTTATATGATTCGCCTGCAGCCATTGCCTCGATGTCATTTTCAAACTCGTTCGCTAACTCTGCATTCGTCTAGTCCGATCTCCATGTGGATATCCTTGGAAAACTGCTTTGTGACATTGATCACTTGCTGCAGTTTCTGGGCTGAACTAGCATACAGCTTCAGATCATCCATGTACAGAAGATGGGCTAATTGATGACCATCCTCATTATCATGAGTTCTGAATCCATGAGATATGCTGTTTACTGTTTTACTCAATGGATTCAACGCTAAACGGAACCATAGTGCATTGAAGGATTCTCCTTGAAATATACTCTCTGTAAAGCGTATTGATCTCGTTATCCTTGGTTGTCCATTATCAAAATACTTGATTCTTGTACCTCAGTGCCCAATCGCATGACTTAGAAAGTCAATAATGCGTGGGCCGATTTGGTAAAGTTTTAAGACTTTAAGGAAATATTCATGCAGCACGGAAGGAAACGCTTGCTTCTAGTCAACGTATGCCATATATAAGTTCCTTTGATGCTTACGAGCTTGAGTCATGGCAAAAACGTCTATAGTGACTAGATCTTTACAGCCTCGCGAGTTTTTACAACTTCTTTTTATTCTTCTGTAAGAATGTCATTATCGTCACAATGAGAATATACCTTATCTGCAAAAGTAGCTATAAGACATTTATAAATTGTTGAAAGACAGGCTATCGGTCGAAAGTCAAATGGATTTTGAGCTCCTGGTTTTTTTTGGTAAGATATACGTAGTACCCTGGAGCATAGAGCCTGGCATGAGATCTGGATGTTCAATGATCTTCTGAAAACACCTTGCCAACTGTGCACAACCTTGCAGTTGTGCACCATGTCCGGACCTGGAGCTTTCCAATCACTTGCCCTTTTCAAGACCACTCAAACATCTAAAGCTGTGATGTTTGTCAGTTGCATGTCAGGGCTATTGCTTGCCCTTGCTTCCTCCAGTTTGAACCACACAGTGCCCAAATTGCAGTTGTTCATTTTTCCCCAAACACCCGACCAGTGGTTCTACATATCTGAACTCTAGTAAAGCATGACCAAAATTCCTTTCAAGGTGCTGTAGTTGTTCTGGGATTTCTCTATCCACATCATCGTTAGTAATATTCGGATGTGGTTTTAATGGATCCGGTGCATGATGTTCACTATCCCTAGCGCCTATGTCTTGAGCATCAATCAAGTCTTCGTTGTCCAGATCTCCCAAGGCGAGATCATCAATAGGAAGCTGCTGTTCCACTTCCATTTTGATAGCAGCTACATCAACAGCCGAAAGCAGTCTGTTTACAGATATTGAGCGTTTTTGATTTTCCAGATTCTGCTTATTTATTTTTGTGGCTAGCTCTGGGTATTTAAGTAAGAAGAGTATATGATGTTCTCTCCTCACATCTTGCCCACATTTCTATGCCCAAAAATAAAGGCGCATAACATCTCTGTTCATATGGTATGTCCATTGTCGTCACTTTCTTGGTTGCTGAACCTCTACTTCTGCCTCTGGTGGTATAAGACCATCCACCTCTGGAAAATGTGGTGGTGTTGGATCATCAAGAGGTTGAGAAAGAACATTCATTATTTCTGTTTGACCGTTTGACGCGGTTTCCCCTAACTGATGTTCATTGCCGTCGTTTTTCCACGCCAAATCAACTTGTTGCTTAATCTCCATTGTTCGGTCTTCTGTCACGTGTAGATTAGCCCTGATGTCCTTCATCTCAGCGATAAGATCTCTCAGTGCGAATTTTTGTATATTATGATACTTTGCAATAATATTCTTGGCAATATAAAAAAAAATTAAATGTTTAAACAATTAATTTTTGTCACAGGCTTAAGATGGTCACTGCCCAACATGTCGAAGGCATTTTTGGTTAGAGTTGGATTTTATTTTTGATTATTTAACACGGGGATGTCCCGGTATATATCATCAGTCACGGACGTATTTTTATAATGCAATCAAGTGATCCGATGAGAGCAGTGTGCTCCGACATACTGGACAAAGCCTGGTTTTTACCACATTCATTGTCGGACTGGGTTGCAGTTAAGTACATGATGGGGGGACCTACAGCTTAAGGTGGGTTCCAAACCACCAGAACCTCAGTGAAGGTACATAGAAAAATGTCCAGGATCGAACCCCGGACCTCTGAGGTATAAATATACCTCAACTTAAATTAACTATCAGCTAGATTTGACGAATTCACGAATCTACATGGAACTTATGCATTCTAGAATCTATTTTCTTTGTTTTAATTTTCAAAATGAGGATCTCGAGTGACGCGGGTTCAATGGGTTTTACGATTGAAAAATATCTGGCGTTCCTCCCAGCGTCTCATATATTTATAACCCTGTATTTTTAGATCACGTGCAAGGGTAGCATTAGAGTAGGGGAGTCAAGTGCAAGCCTTCGACGTTGAGCCTGACCAATAGGAGCCCGCTAACGAATGCCATTACGTGTCAAGCTGATCACGTAGGCCCGGCGTACGTGACTTTTAATAAGGGAATTCTCATGTACACAATTTTATATTATTTGGTAAATTACGTAAAATTATCTTATTCTAAAATTCAAGAGGAAGAGAGAGAACGTTAAAGAGTTTATACGAATATTCTAAATAACTTTGATAAACAATTTCATAAAAACAATTATTAATTTTGTATACGAATTTAAATTAATTCGTATCCTATGATAAAGAAAGTTTGTTCTTTATCGACTAAGATTATTAAATCAACCGGATTAATCGACGGTGATACGCAAGCCGTCACTCCAGCAGTCCAGTAGGGTATGTCGATACAAGCGTCTACGTAGAGCAGAAGATATTTTGGTTATTGGCTGGACGTACGCACTATTGTCTTTCAATTCCCGTATGAGGTAGCTGGCCCTCCACCTGGCTTCACCCCCAGGTTGCGGATAGGGGAACGCTTCCCAGATATGGGAGGTACCAGGGAAATGAAATAACCCGGGGCGGAAAAAAGCAGATAGGGGAAAGAACCCCGAATTAAAACCAATCATGAGCACGTATGTAAAAAACAAAATTCCCCGAGGGAGTAGAAATCTCCTCAGTGATTCCGATCGGGTTCGAGCCCTGGTGGTCAGGGCCGGTCGCGAGGATTTTGGGGGCAATCAAGCATACAGAAATGAACAGGGAAAAAACAGAGAAGATGAAATTATAGACAAGGTGAAGGCTTTAAATATTAAGCTATAAAAGGCTTAAAAATCCATCACAAAAATGAATGGAGGAAAACACAGCGACCATAACTGAAGCCGGAGAACAGCAGACTCAAAGAAGTGCGAGAAATAGAGAAAGAGGCGCAAGATAGCCTTCCTGCTTTATCGCAGAACAACATGTGAGAAAAAAGAGGACTCGAGAGCACACCTGTTGCTCCGTCCAAAAATAAAAGATCAGCATCAAGCCCAGCAGAAAGCCAAGCAGCTACGCCAATCGATAAAAGGAAGAGGGACGAGTCAACACCGGTCAGTTCGGCATTAGTCACTGGAAGGTGGAAGAAGAACACTCAGTAAACTTTGGGTAACACTCCTCAAAGAGGAAGTAATTATGCAAAAGGCGGCAAACCTGCTGAAAAGGCAGAAAGAGAAAAGATACGCCGTCATGAGGATGAGAGACGGTACCGATCGGAAGCAGTCCTCATAAAACCCGCAAGCGGGAAGGACTCTGCTGATGTGCTCCGAGATATCAAAAGTAAGGTGAAACCTGAAGATACTCAAACGTATTAAGTCTATTCGCCGAATCCGGAATGGAGATGTCTTGCTCGAACTCGGGAAAGAAACGAAGGACCTAAAAGCCTTTAGCGAGGAACTTCAGATGAAACTTGGAGATATGGGCACTATGAGAAATCTGGTCCCTAAAGTTACGCTCGAGCTGTCACCAACCAGAGGCTGCCGGGGGCCGGACCGCACCGCCCTCTGCTACAAGTGTGGTAATGGAGGTCATAAAGCTGTAACGTGCACGGGAACTCTCCAATGCGTACTTTGCGCGGAAGGAGAGAAAAATCCGAAGCTTTTAAAGCACTATCCAGGTTTGGGCTCATGCCAAGTATTTAGGCGGGCATTGACCAGGGTTAAAAACAATAACCAATGATCAGGATTCTACAGAGGAATCTAAACAGGAGCAGATAATAAGCGAGCAATATAAGGTAAGGGATAGTCCGACATGGTTTGGAGATACCCTTGGAACGGCAGCGATCTGGATACCAGACTCAGGGAAAGTACCTGTAAGGGGGAAAAGAATTATGGAAATGGCCTCTACAACAGGGCTGAAGGTGCTCGACAAAGAGCGAACTGCGACCTTTAGGTGAGCAGGGCAAAATGGGACGATAGCGGGTATCACTCTGGTAACACAAAAGTCTGGTTCCTCTCATACAAAGCTGGGAATTGATCGAAGATTACACCGCGAGTTATCACCAATATATTAGCGTAATCTTGGGAAGAACGCAGCAGATAATACGACACCCCCGTAAACAACTAGGCTGGAATATTGCAAAGATGAATGAGGAGCAGCTCTATAAGATGATCAATGAAGGAAAAGAAGCTCTATTCGCCCTGCACGAGAGTGCTGAGCAAGCGAGCGGAGTGAGGGCCCTATTAGACACCACGATGAATCTCATCCACCGGGCTTGCGACGGGTCAATGCCCCGGAAGAGAACGCGAAGCAACAGACGCACTAACTATTGGTGGACGGAGGAAATTGCTGTTTTAAGAAACAGACGCCTGCAGAGTAGGCGGAAAACAACCCGAGCTAGGAGAAAAAGAAGGGGTAATATACCAACAACCCCAGCTGAGGCTCAACATCGGCCGAATAAGAAGAAGTTGCGGAACGCCATCAAAAAAAGCAAGAGACGATACTGGCTTGGTCTTACCGAGGACATCAACAACGAACCTTGGGGTCTTGGTTACAGGATTGTCACACGAAAGCTTGCAGTCCTTTCAACAGGTGGGGCGATGCAACCAGAGTTTGTGGACAGCATCATCGATAGCCTTTTCCCCACCCAGCCGGTGAGTCAAGGGGTCAGCGGTGGTGCCACGACTGTGGAGACACGACTGTGGAGACACCGCCATTTACAATTGAGGAGTTACTCGCAGCAGTAAGCGGCATACAGAACAGGAAGGCCCCTGGATTAGATGGTATTCCAACAGAGGAGTTAAAAGCGGTGGCGCGCATTTGCCCGCAGATGCTTCTGAACACCTACAACGCCTGTTTAAAGGGAGGTATCTTCCCCAAACACTGGAAAACACAAAGATTAGTGCTTATCAGCAAAGGCAAAGGTGACCCAACATCATCGGGAGTATATCACCCCCTGTGCACGCTAAACACTCCACTAAACCCCCTGGTGAAGCTTCTAAAGCTCCGCTTGGAGACGACTATTCGGGGGTGCGTAGACCTGTCACCCAGACAGTACGGCTTCAGAAGAGGACGCTCCACTGCTCATGCAGTCCGAGAGATAGTGCAGACAATAAACCTAGCAGTAAGTATAAATCACTTTTCCAGGAAGGTCGTCCTCCTAGCAACGTTGGTCGTGAAAAACGCTTTTAACTCTGCCAGGTGAACCGACATGATTGAAGTCATCAAGAAATTCAAGGTACCAGAGTATCTCTAACGCATGGTCGAAAGCTACCTTCAGGACAGAGTTCTTCTTTACGAGACGAGAGGAACCAAAAGGAAGGACAGAAAAGACTGAGTTAGTGCTTGCCACCAGGGAGATGATTCCCACCATCATAGAGATGAAGGTAGGCACGGAAACCATCCAGACAAATCGGGTTTTAAAGCACCTTGGGGTAATGCTGTATACCAAGCTCACCTTGTGGGAACATGGCCAATGTCAACGGACCAAAGCCGCGTACACGTCGACTATTGATGTCGGTAGCCTAGAACATTCTCCTGTATGGTAGCGATATATGGGCCGAAGCACTGAAAAAGAAAAAATATAGACAGATGATGGAATCGGTACAACTGAGGGGTGCACTTTGAGTAGCGTGCTCTTATCGCACTGTCTCGGAGCCCGCAGCGTTTGTAATCGTGGGAATCATACCAATTGATCTGCTAGCCCTGGAAACGAATTTCCTATTTGACGCAATTCCAGATAAAGAAAAAGAAGCAGCTAAGGCAGAGGCTAGAGCGAAGACGCAACAATGCTGGCAAAGACGGTAGGAAAACGATAATCGAGGCAGATGGACAGCGAAACTAATCCCTGACCTGAGCGTTTGGATCGGATGCTATCATGGAGAGGTCAATTACTAGCTGACCCAATTCCTTTCAGGGAATGGATACTTTCGGGCCTGCCCGTGCACGATCAAAAAGGTTCAGAGTCCGAGGTGTGCCTACTGCGAAGCCGAACGCGACGGCGCAGAGCACACTTTCTTCGACTGTGAGCGGTGGATCGTGTACAGGGATAGATTAGAAAGGACAAGAAGACGCCTGACATCAGAGAACGTAGTTTCTGAGATGCTGCGAAGTATGGAGATCTGGGATACGGTAGACGACTATGTCGAATCCATCCTGCGGAAAAGAAGATCAAAATGAATGTGGCAGAACATCAACCCTAAATAAGGCACAATCATACCTAACCAGAATGCCGAAGGCCGACGAGCCCATTGCGTGACGCTGCTGTTGCGCTGATGAGGACGATGCGTGCATTCTCTCTATGACATGAAGTCGATTGATTTAAAAGAAGTTTTTTTTGTTTGTTTGTTTACAGGACAAAAGACTTTCTCACAGACTCGAAGGCCAGCGAACCCGAGATGAAGCATCTGTCTCCTCTACCGAGAACGTCGCGTATCCCTGGAGGGAGAATAAACTGCATAGAGAAGTCCAAGCTAGCAAGAATGGTGGCGCCGAGGTACGGCGAATTGGCCTTATCCCCATGCTCCCGAAGTAATGCGTAAGCGGTTCCAGGAGCATCGGTTGGCAGGGAAGGAGTTAAGTTTCAGTGGGTAGGTGCCGTTTCGGTAAGTCCTACACTGACCTTTGTTCCTTGTGGACTATGCGCGCATGTGTGCATTAAGGTGGCTCAAAAACGATTTTTTAATTTAGAGGCCAACGATCCCCCCAATTTCATTCCAAATCTGAAAAATGAAATTCCCTAATTTATATTTTTTTTCATTTTTCGATTTTAACAGGTGCCGGATTTGAGTTGATGTTTCCCATATAAAATGCATGGGAAAATCACTAATTTGAGTGTTTGGAATAATTTTTTAGGGTCTAAAAAAATGTGACGGGAAAGTATGGGGCCTGTAGAGAATTATCCAATGAAGAATTTTATGTATCAGACATATGGGGTTGACACCTCTAACACACGCTCACGAGTACCTGAAAACTACCCTTAAAACAAAAACTGTCAATTCTTCATGAAATCGACCTTTTGAGCAATGTATTTTTGTCTTTTTTTCCTTAAAATCATTAATATTGGTCTAGTGGAATATTTATTATCATTGGTTACTCAAAAAAGTGATTTTGCCCCATGCATTTCACATGGGAAACTTCAAGTTAAAACCGGCACCTGTTAAAATAAAAAAATTTTTAAAATTAAAATTAGGGAATTTCGTTTTTCGGATTTGGAATAAAATGGGGAGGATCGTTGCTCTCTAGTTTTTACTCCTTTAACAAAACAAAACAAAACAAAAAAAAATTGCCTGTCAATCGCTTGCTCCGATCAGGAAACAAATCAAATTTCTTTGCAATTAATGACGGACCATGTACATTTAAATTCAATAAATTACTCAATAATGAAACACTAAGAAATATTATGTGCAAGTGATAGTGCGCAGAAAATATTGCACTGCCAAATAATAAGATAAAACATAAAATAATATTACTGTGACTCCAAGTTTAAATTGTACAGTTTAATCACTTAAAAAGAAATTGAGTGGCAACTAATTTGAAATGTTCGCTTTGGAACATTATTAAATTTGAAATAATTCGATTTTGAATACCTAATTCTTGCTTGGTTTCATTTTTACCGCAATTTTTTACCATATTAATGTGGAAGGCGGCTTTTGGTAAATTGGAAAACTAATTTAAAAACATTAATTTATTAATTCTTTTGCAAACATTTCAAATTATTTTTACATTTTTTATTTTTAAGATTTGAAATATGTGAATATTTATTTTAAAGGCTATAAATGTGATTGTGTACGAGTTTACAGCAATTCAAACATAACAATTTTCAATTCTAAACGTTCGAAATTTAGAAAAATAGTCGACTTTTACTTTTTTAATAAAATCATTTTCACTCTTAAATACAGAGTATAGTTGAAAATACAACATAAAAATTTTTTAGAAAATTGATCGATTGAAAATTCAACTGCTAAATTTCGTTGAAATTTTTTCTGTAAAAAATCCTACTGTTAACAGCAGTTGAATTTTGTAGAAAAACCGTTTCTTGATAACTTGATCTGTTGAATTTTCAATCAAGAAAATTAATTTTCTACGAAACAAGACGAATCTTCAACGAAATAAATGAATTTTCTACAAAATAGTTTAATTGTCCACTAAAAAAGAATAAATTTTGCAATCAAAAATGGAATGTTTAATTTTTTATTTAAAAAAATATTCAAACACAAATCAACTGAATACGTGACTTTTAAACTAAATAGTTAGTAGTAATCTTACCAGTACCATTCCCTCCCTTACAAGCTCTTCCCTTCCTACACTTCTCACTTCCTCTATCTCTACCTTCGCATCTTTCCTTTCTATTCTTTGTCCTATTTTTCTCAGCCTTGCCTTCTCCGTGCTCCCACTATCGGCCCCACCAAAATCGAGGTTCGAGCTTTCTAGTTTCTTTATCCTACCTTGCATCTCCTCTACCTTATTATTATTATCTTCCTGGTCCTCTAGTTTTTGTTCCAATGACTGCATCCTCTTTTTTAACTGTTCCCTGACTTTTTGCCATTTTTTATTACTTTCTTATGTTCAGCCATTTCCCGCCTAGTTTCCTTCTTTAGTTCCTTTCCCCTTTTCTTCTGCTATTCCTTATAAATCCCTATTATTTCTATCATCACTTCGCAAATATTCTTTAATCTTTCCTCTTTCATCGGAACTTCACTTTCATCTTCACCGATATATTCCTTCTCTTCACTGCTTCCCCTTTCCTCTCTCTTCCTTTTGATAAACGCCTCAATCGATCCTACGCTTTTTGCTCTTAATCTCACCCTTTCTATAGTTTTTCTTATACTTCCCCCTTTCCGCCCTTTCTTTGATCTCCTCTTTCGGCGTACTGCACGCTTCCCGCTATAAATCTGTTTCTTCCGATGAGATACTCGCTCCGCTAGCTATGAATCCAATTCAAATGCTCCCGCCTTCTATGCTTCCCTACCTCTATCTATCGCGGTCACCCTGTCACAATTTTCCAAACAACCTAACTTTAACTTCCACACAAATATGTCTCAATCGTGAAAAATATCTACCTCCCCTTTTCAATCTCACAATCCCTCAATTAATCTCTCCCATCCACACGCTTCTCCATAGAGGTGGCTAGATGGAAAGGGATGGGAAAGAGTAAGGGGAAGTTTACTAAGAGGTTATAAATGGCAAGTGCAAAATGAATAGAGGAAGAATAAAAATGGTAGAGCAATGGGAGGAATGGTGGTGGGAGTAAGGAATGAATGTATAACAAGGAAAGATAAGATTCAGAGGAAAGAACAAAAAGAGGCATTAATAGTAGAAGAGGTAATGATAGGAGGAGAGAAGTGGAAGGTAGTCGGGATTTATGGGAACGGTGATATGCAGGAGAAAGCAGAGGAGATAAAATAAATAAATGAAGAAAATAAAGAAGAGATTAGGCTGATAATAGGTGGGAATTTCAACGTGAGAGCAGGAGACAGGGAAGAAAGAAAATAGGGAGAAGAGAGAGGAAGAAAATCAAAAGGTACTAAATGGGCAGGGAAAAAAGTTTTTGACGAGCTTGGAGGAGTTGGGATGGTATATCTTAAACGGAAAGATCAAAGGAGATGAGAAAGGAGAATATACACGCTCAGGAAGTGAAAGGGGAACGGTAATTGATTATGTGATAGTGGATGATGAGGTAAGAGAAAACGTAAAAAAACTAGAGGTAGGTAATTATAATGATTCGGGTCACTTTCCCTTAATAGTGACATAAGAGAAACAAAAGAGCAATAGCAATATGAATAAAAGAGGAGCACAAATGGAAAAAAAAATGATAGCAGAACTAAAAAGAAGATTAGAGTGCACAAACATAATAAAGTTAGTAAGAGGGGGAATAGAAGTGAGTGGGAAGAGGACAATTGTCGAGAATGGGAAGTGCCGCATGTACTGGAACTTTATATTCTCGACAATTGTTTCTGTTGCTCACTCGAGGCCTGACGTGGTTCTTCTTGACTTCGAGAAGCGAACCATGTTATTTATCGAATTTTCGACACCAGCTGTCAAAAACATCATAGCCAAGGAGAATGAAAAGAAAAAGAGGTATCCAAACCTTATAAGGGAGTTGCAACGATAGTACCCGGAATATTCTTTTAAACTAATCGTCCTTATCATCGGCGCTCTTAGAGGTGCTAAGCTTTCACTTGCTAATGGCTTAAACAGCATCCCTGAGTGTCAACGATAGGCTCAAACACTTGCGGGAAAAATTCAGAAGGCGGTAGTCCTTGGGTCGCTCCGTGTTCTTAGGGTGCACGAGGCTTTTGCTGGATCGTCGTATTGATTCCTTTACAGACTGTTACCACCTATCTCACGGTCGTGAGACGTGGTTGTGGCTGAAATTTTACCGCGATTTCGCTGGGAGCGGGTGCAATTTTCCAGATTAGCACCCGCTCCCGGCGAAATCCTGCGGTTGTCCTTATGACAAATTTATATGTATATGAACTGGCGTACGCAAACGACATAGCGTTGACGGAAGAGGATGAAGAAGGGATGACGGAATTAATTACAGGATTAGAGAAATACTTCGATGGTAAAACCCTGAATTTAAATATATAGAAGACAAAGATAATGAGGTATAGAAAATGAGAGGGAAGGAAGAAATAATGGACAGGTAGATGGGAGGGAATAAAATTAGAAGTAAAAGAGTTTAAATATTTGGGATATATCTTGCTAACAAATGCAGACCATAAAGCTCATATAAGAGAAATGATGAAAAAGCAACAGGGTAAATTAAACAGATATGGGGAATGGGAAAAAGGTTAAAAAGATTGGAGAAGGAGAATGTGGTTATTTGATACACTGGTATGGCCGGTATTAGGTTATGGAGCAGATATGGGGATGGTAAGAAAGGAAAGATATTGAGACTTTACAAGAAAGGTATGTAAGGTGGACTCTAGGGACTGACTGGAGGACGCCAGGATATATGGTGAGAGAAGAAGCGCAAAGAGATCAGTATCAGAGCGGGAAACAGAGCATGGAAATTTGAGACTAAGGTGTGGGAGGGAAAGGAAGGGGAGTGACGAGAAAGTGTTTGATTCAGGTAGAAGAGAGGAAAGGTAGGGCAATCGAATTAACGAGATGGGAAGAAGAAAGGAGGCAGTTCTTTTATAATAGAGAAATAGAAGATGGGACTGGAGTAAGCTATGAAAAATTGGAAAAAAAGGTGATGAAAAAGGAAGGCGTACCAAAGTATTTAGAAAGGGGATGGGGAGAGAGAACTTGGACCAGAATAGTAAGATTTGGATTGGGAAACGAGGTAAGGGAGAGATGTATTGGGAAAACGAAGAGAACAGAAAGTGTAGAGTATGTGAATGGAGGGTGGAAACATGGGAGCATGTATGGGAAGTATGTAGGAGAGTAATGGAAAATAAAGGAAGCTGGCAAGAGAATGTGGTTAAGATTATAGAAAAGGATGGGTTAGGAGAAGAATGGATAAAGGACTTGGAGGATGCTAGAGACGCGAATGAGAGAGAATGAAAGAATGCATGTGAAAAAAGACAAATGTAGGTATAAAAAAGTGAAAGAAAAAGGAAACGGAAGTCGTTTAGATTAGTAGCGGGGCGGCGGTATGTTAAAGGTGGAAATGACACCGTCTTGTCATGCAAAAATGAAACCCTCCGTACCAGACGTCAATCCGGGCGATTTAAGGAAAGCAAACGTTAGCTCACACGATATTGACTGATCCTTCACATTTCTGTGGAAGATACCGTGCATCCTCTTATCTAGGAGCTGTTCACGAAAGTTTTTCTCTTGTGCTTTCTTAATCCGGGCTTTCAGGAGTACTCGAGATAGATAAGATTTGATGCATTTTGCTCACCCCTAATACTGAAGTCAAGTCCGATTGTTTCAGCAGCCTCCTCCGCTGCTTTGTACAGAAACGCTCCTTTGCCCACTTCTTCGTGATTCCTGACCATTTTAAGAAGAGGGTCTCTTTCATTTGCAACTCTATGTGCTGTGCCCAGAATAATACTGTTGTGAAGAGATTCAAGACTCAATATTCCGCGACCACCTTGACGGCGTGCGATGCAAAGTCGCGGAACAGAAGACTTAAGATGCATGCTTTTGTGAATAGAGTACTACCGGGACGGCAAGCATGTTCGTTGCAGATACTTTTTTCCGCGTCGACAGTTCGGAAGACCAAATTTGCCGGATGAGACGTTTGTGTCTGCTTCGGAGAGTATCCTTTATAGATGAAACATCCTGAATGCGGCTCGGTGGCACGCCCAGGTATGTATACGTCTCTCCAGCGCAAAGGTGTCGTATAGCGCTTCTATCAACGAGCTCAGGATCTTC
>NC_046662.1:118079739-118085304 GCF_010883055.1 Belonocnema kinseyi | reverse complement strand
TTTAAAATTTAACCTTTCAAATATCTCGAAAAATAGACACTCTATGAACAATTGTTATGAATCAAAATTCAATCACTCTGAGGAGTACATACACTGATGTTAACATCGGTTCCCCAACACGACCCCCTGGGGGTGGGGGCAAGTTCGAAATCTTAAATGGGAACCCTTATTCTTTATTGCATATTCGGATTCTTTGGATAAAAATGTGTATGATTGGTCTAAAACATTTTTCTCGTTTCGCGATAGATGGCGCTGTAATCGACGAAATTCAATTTTTCTTCATTTTACTGTTACTGAGAATGCACGCTTACGATTCTGAAAAACATTAACAATAAAAAGTACACCATTTTCATTGTGACATGACTGACCACGAAAAAAAAAGAATTTTTCAAATCGCTACAGAATCGCTGACCGAGTGCAATGAAAACTCGTACATAAAAGAAATACATCACGACGCATAAGTAGAACCTCCTTCTTTTTGAAGTCGGTTAAAAATAAGGGGAATAGTGCTTCGGATACGTTTACATTAACAGTGTTTCCTGAATATTCCTAAGTTTCATCTCTGGCATTATTGTAGATTGAGGTCAGCGGAGGCTATCGAAACATTACGAAATCGTTTACTTTTTTTCTCTTAAATACACTAAATTAGAAAAAAATACATTTAAGATAAAACTCATTTTAGTTAGATCAAAGATTATTCCGAATACTACTTTAAAATGGAGAATCTAACCGTACGAGAAAAAATTGAAATGGTTCTGGTGTATGGAGAAGCTGGAAGAATGGCTTGGTAGAGGCGGTCCGATAAATTGGCCTGCAAGATCGCTAAGTCTTATTTCACCAGATTTCTTTTTGTGGGGCTATCTAAAGTGTACAAAGAAAAATCAACAACACTTGAGAATATAATTGACCGAATTACAAGTGCATGTGCTGAAATTAAAGAAGATACACTTCTCCGTTGTGTAAATTCATTTGAATTACGGATTAATAAGTGCACGGTAGCCGGTCATCATTTTGAGCATTTATTTTAATTAAAAGATGATTCCCTGAGTACCTCGAATCGTGAGAGGCAAGGTGGCTCACGTCAATCAAGCACCCCGAAGGAAACAGAAAACTGCTACGTCCACATCAATGTTCCCGGATTACGCTAAAATATTAGTTTGTTTTAAGACTAATTTCGAGCTTTACAGAATCTTAAGCGTACAATCTCAGTCAAAGTTAAATGAAGAAAAATTAAATTTTGTCGATTACAGCGTCATCTATCGCGAAACGAGAAAAATGTTTTTGACAAATCATACGCATTTTTATCCAAAGGGTCCGAATATGCAATAAAAAATGGGGGTTCCCAAATAAGATTTAGAACCTTCCACCACTTCCACCCTAAGGGGGCGGTGTGGGGGAACTGAATTTAACATCAGTGTATGAATTCTGCTTTCCAATAGAAAAACCTAGTAAGTGACATTTGCCACAGAGACTATTTTCCGATACATGCGCATGAGAAAATAACCTCTATCGCAAAAGTCACTAGGTTTATCCGTTGGAAAGCAGTATTAAATATGATACATTGCTGCTATAATTTTCAGTAAGATTGCGATGGGTGAAAAGAGCGTGAAACCACGGAGTTATAATGAGGAGAACGATCTGCATGTATGTGTTTTGACGGTGCAAACTCTGCCTTTACTACGTAATGGCGCAAGCTCACTACGCGTTACTATCTCTTTCTCCCGGGGTACATTCAAGACGATCAGACGTGTGCACTCAAAGCCGTTCCCCCAACATTGCTGAACGGCTTTGGAGTGCATCTGTGTGGTCGTCTTGAACGTACCCCAGTAGAGCAGATTCAGTTAAGGTGCAGATACCGCAATCAAAACTCGAGGCGCTTTGTACAGCATGATCGGTCTCATTATTACTACGTGCCTGAAGGAAAGCTTTGCAAATAGATTTAATGCTTTTACGATCATTCATTATGATAAAAAGCAGGTGCTTCGGGTTTAAATCGTGTGGAAAACTAAGAATCTTTTCGACATTTTGTGAACAGTGTTGTTCACTTATTCAGGGCTAACCTAACGAAGGGAGTCCGAGAAGTTAGAGAAGCTCAGCCCTAAAGAAGTGAACTGCAATGTTTACGAAACGTCTGCAAGATTTGTACTTTTTCACAAGATTTAAACCCGAAACACCTTTTTATTATAAAGCGTTACAAAGCCAGTCGTACACTATTTATTTGCTTCATTTTGCTTCATAATGAAATCCTAGATACACACGATCAAAGCACAGGTGCACTGGCCCATGAACGCTGACTTCAGTTTCTGCGCCCGGCACAGATTGCGCTAAGCCCCCCTATAGTCCACCAAGCCTGGTCATTGGCAACTTTGGTCTACGAATTTGATTTTTTAAAGTTTAGATTGCCAAAAAGGAGATTGGTTCAAAAACTGCAGAAGTATGAGAAAAGTGGAACGGGTGGAAAATGACATAAGTACCTTATTTTAAAACTAAAATGAGAAGTTCATAGGTTCATATTTATGTATTCATATGCATCATCACCTATTACGTAGTAAATAATCATTTTTGCCTCACCAGTCAAGATAGCGAATTTTATTGGAACCATTTTCTTCTTAAACGCGTAAACAACAAAATGAATAAAATAATCTATTCGAACCGTGTGCAATTCGTAATAATTAATCAAGCTTTATGCCGATCTATACACGTACTCCATACGCAACGATGATTAAAGGAGACCAACGAGTCAAAGCCTTTTGAACTAGTGCTCCACTGCTCACATTTTTAGGAACTTTTTCAACTGCACTTGCGTCGCGCCGATAACCCGATTGGTTGCTGTTAGCGCGCTGATTTTGAATTATTTAAATATTCAGATTTAATATTTAGAATAGATAATAATTGAGAAATGCTGAAATTGAAATTTCCCTTATCTTAAAATAAGATTTTGGAGTGACAGATACAATAAATTCGATATTAGTAAAAAAAGAGGTTATGACTTCTGAGTTCAGAGAAAAGAATAATTTTTTTTATGCAAATGATTAATTTCGTCTCTATCGAGTTTCAAAATTAAATTCTTGTTTATTCCCGACAATGTGATATAAATTAAAATTACCAAAAAAGAATTAAGAATAATTAAATAATATACTGATAGATGTTATAGCATACGTTTTTTTAATAAGTCGATGAAGACCTAAATTACAAAAAAGTGATTTTGAATTTGAAGTAATTTAAGTTCATGAATCACTCCAGCAAGTATTTCATTTATAATTATAAAAACTAAAATATAATTCTAGAGTGTTTCTCATTTTTAAATAGACCCTTAGAATAATATAACCGAATTTCATGACTGCTCTTCATTGGAAAAGTTGAAAACTTTCCAGATTTTATTAAATAGAACAGAGAAAAGGTACATATTCCTGAAAAATTCTTATTAAAAGTATTATTTTTTTTAAAAAGAAATAAATGGAGTTCAGGGAAAAATAAAACTTAAATTATACGATGGGATCCTTGAAAGGTGTCGTTGTCTCCAGCTGCCGCTTAAAAAAAAATTTTTTATTCAAATACATAAATTTTTAATTAAAGAAGATCAATTGTTTTTTTATTTGTTACTCCCACATTCTATTTTAGGATTAAGAAATTACTTCGGATGCATTTTCCAATCATTATCTATCATAAAAAGGGAAGGGAAGGAGGGGAAAGGACAAAGATGTGGGAAGTATTTTTCTTACTGAAGGCCTTTTCATGCTTCTGCTTGCCGGCCTGCCTGCAGAAAGTCTACAAAAGTGAAAAAAGCTGGAGGACGATCGGAATAGTCTCTCTTTCACTCATATGTGTGTATTTACACGGCTTTCGAATGCAAACGGAAAATGTATCTTCCTATCGTTCTACTATGTGACGATGCCACGCGTTTATCGCACTAGATTTTTCTCTGTTGTTCCGTTTGGTGGAAAATCTAGAGTGAGATAAATGCATGGCATTGTTCCAAACTGTCAATCCGGCTACCATTCGAATCGTGATAACGGCGGGAAAATTTATTTTTCCAAAGTGCTTCACAATTTAGTTGATGGATTGAATTTAGTTGATATATAGATATCAGAAAACAATACATAGGGAAGATTTTTTTAGTTATAGCTGACTAGTTCCTCATCTGGTGATTATATTTGTTCTTCACTTCAATTTCTTTTCTTTCGGGAGGATTTTTGGTTAAAAATATAAGGAAGCAATTAAAAAAATACATAAATACAGATTTTACATTTGGTCTTCTGATATTTTATTGTCGTGGAAATCATTATAGACCTATAATTAATTTCCCATAATTTTTTCGCGATTACAGGAATAATGATTGAAATAATTATTATAAAAAAAATTGTAGGAAAATAATGATAGGAATTAATAATATTAAAATAATTATTGCAAATGGTAGAAGGAAATATAAATGAATCATTTATTTTAAACTACTCACACAATAGTACATAAAAATTGACATATTTAAAGAAGCTTTGTTTAAGAATGGATGCACAATGAAACTTAAAAGTTATGGGTATCTTCTACTTTTTGCAATAATTATTTCAATATTTCAATATTATTAATTTATATAATTATTTTACTATAATTTTTCCTATAATTAATCGAATAATTATTCTTATTATTAACCATAAAGTCGTGAAAATTATAGTAATTGCATTATAGGAAAATAATTATAGGCCTCTAATGATTTTTACATACTTACACTTTTTCCTAAAAGATAGCCAGAAAGTCTATATATACTAGTACTTTTTTATTCTTTAAATATTTTCGAAAAATTGAAATTGTGTTCCAGGGTTTCATTGAAACGTGCCAAGTTTTCTAGGAATTAAAGAGGTGTGTCTACAAAATAAAGCCATTCTAATAACTTTCATTTCCAACCCACCCTCACCCTCGCCGCAGCCACACAAACATCACCCAAAATTAAAAGAACTACATTTTTACGTATCATTGTTACTTTTTAGCAATTTCCGTCGCCTTTTTTATACAAATAATTACTAATGAATAATTTGAATATCTCCCATGTCTTTTTAAACAATTTTCAATTGTTTCAAGAAATATAAATTATTTAAACAATTATTTGTACTTAAACAATGTAGAAAATAATTGTGTTTTCTGATTAAAATGTACTTATTTATAATTTTCTGGAGTATTACACTTTTATAATAATTTTTGTAATTATTTAAACAATTAATTATTGTCTATCTTCATCATTTCTAAAAATGGAGCCAGAGATATCAACTTTCTTTTCAAATTAATATGCTATCCCACGTTTTGTTGAATAATTTCATAATTTTGATACATTTTTCTTTATGTCCAATAAATTTCTATTTGTTTAAACAATCTTTATTTGCTCAAGCAGTTCTTTCTCGCTAACTAAAAAAATGAAATAAAATAGAAACCATATATTTACGTTTCTGAATATATAGCGTATAGAAAGAATACGTTAACCACTTTTCAAATGTTTAAACAAATATTTTAAAAAATTAATAGAAATTTGTTAAACATTTTAAAAAAATGTCTCAAAATTACATAATATTTTTAGAA
>NC_046662.1:118074348-118079639 GCF_010883055.1 Belonocnema kinseyi | reverse complement strand
TTGCCCTCTCGAGTGAGAAAAATTGTGCACCCTACCGATATAAATCTTAGAGTATTCTCAGGCGAAATAGCCTGGCCGGTTTGAGACTATTTTCAGGTTCGATTTGAATGATTTAGTCTCAGAGATAGTCAGAGAGATTTGGGTCGTTTTCAAGGTCCTTTTAGTGGTCCTTTTAAGAGTGATGCGACGGTAACATAATGTTCCTTTTGTATTCGTCACGTACCGGACGGACAGTGTTATTTATAATAGTTGGGCGTCACTAGCCTGACTCTTCCTTTTTAAATTTCTCTTCAAATTATTATTAACACTTTTTTTTATTGATGAATTTTCTCATTGTACTTATTTATAATCACAACTTATATACTAATGTACAATTTTCTAGTTGAATTAAAAAATGTTGTCTTTTTTAGCGTATCTATCTCATTCCATTTACAAGAAACGTTGTATTACCCTACATAAAGAAATCTCTGAGTTTTCTTGAAAACATTTAAACGAGCTACCTGGATCTTAAGTATATCTACCTGAGTGCCTGCGAAGAATTTCTCAGAGCTTCTCAGAGCCTTGAGAATTTTTAGCATATACTATGAGATTTCTATCGGTAGGTTAATGCATTGTTTTAATACTCTAATGTATATAACTATGTCATTTAGAAACATAAACATGTATATTTTTCACATTTTATATATTTATGTATTTCCCTTCTTCAACAAATTGTGAATAAGACTAATTTATAAACAAAATTCGATGAATTTAAAAAAATTTAGAGTATTTATTTGTCTATAAAATTAATGCAATTGCACTTATTTCTGAAAATTACTTAAATTGGGAAATAATTATTTCGCAGTTTATTTCACCCCATCCATTTATTGTATACATGTAACTAACACTCTAGAAATATTTGTACTAACGAAAATAATGAATTTTGGAATTTAATCATCTTTAGACTTATTAAATGCTTATATTTTTATGTTTTTTATACTTTCCCCATTGGATTTCATGTTGAAGTAGGGCCAGGTGCGAGCCAATAAGGTCCGGCCATCTTTTTTAGAGTCGCCCTGCCGAAAGAAATCCCCGAGTTTTCTTTAGCGAAATAGCATAATCAAATGGCACATCGTAAGGTGGCGGCTCTCCCCACTCATGAAATCCCCCCCCCCTCCCGTGGATTCAACCCCGCTCGACAAGATAGGATTGCATGCCTAGTCCGGTGTTTCCTATGTCCATGTAGACGATAGACGGTTCTACTTGAGCGGCATGGACATAGGAAACAAGGGACTAGGCATGTCATTGCGGGGGTGATGCAATGAGGGGGGAGGTCCGCCACCTTTTGATGTACCGCGACAAACATGGCAGCGCCCACATGTTTATATTTTCATGCACAGTTTGTTGGCAAAAATGCTCGTGCGCATAATCAAATAGCACATCATAAGATGGCGACTCTCCCCACTCATGGAATTCTCCCCCCTTCCGTGGATTCAACCCCGCTCGCCCAAGTGAGGATGGCATGCCTAGTCCCGTGTTTCCTATGTGCATGTTGAGCGGTCAAACAGGGCGGCTTTTTTCCAATTTGACAATGTCGGTAGAGAAGATCAGAGTTGGTAATTTCGCGTATATTGTCTACATTCTAGTTCGCAAACTGGCTAGGTGAATTTGGGATGCCTTGATTAAAAAGTTTACATGAAATAATCTGAATGATTTTAAGCGAATTTTAAAAATAATGCACAATTAAACATTTTAAAAAAATTACTGTTTTTTTGGCATTCAAAGATTAATTTAAGAGCCTATTAATCAAAATTTTAACCGTTCTTTTAGTACATAACGATAAAAAAAAATAAAATAAGGTGGAAAATAACATACATTTTGATTTAAAATTAATATTTTTTGGTGTTTAAACATTACTATATATTTTTTGAATTCACTGTTTTTGTTGGTAGAAAATTTATCTTTTCGGTTAAAAAATCATCTTTATCATTAAAAATTTAATTCTTTTTGGAAATTGGTTGATTTTGAATTGAAAATTTAACTATTTTAATTATTGTTCAAAATTGATCTTTTTCAGTAACAAATTCATCTATTTGGTTGACAATTTTTAAATTTTTGTTTTCAAGTTTGTTGTTTTTGATCAGAAAATTAATTTATAGGTTAAAAATTCTTCTTTTTATTGAAAATTAAACTTTGTTTAATTCCGTTGTTTTTAGGCAGAAAATCGATCTATTTAATTTGTCTTTTGCCTGAAAATTAATCGTAGTATAAAATTCATTTTTTGTGTTACAAATGTAAGTTGTTTTTAAAAAATATTTGGTAAATTTTCGGAAATATTTTTTTTAATCACTCAGAATCTTCTAAAGTATCTAAATTTCTGAAACGGAAGCGAATTTTTCTTAAAATTTAAAAAAATATTTTAAAAATCAAAAAAATTGCCTTAAATATTCCGATTTTTCGCGGAATTTATAGAAATGTTTAAAAAAATTTATCAAAAAATTAATATAAAAAAATCCTTTCAAATTTTCGTATTAGTCTTAAGAATGTTGTGTCATTCTCTTGAAACCATTCAAAGTTTAAAAAAAGTTTCTAAGCATGTAATTCAAAATCTTTCATAACCGATTTTTTTTCAATAATTTGTTTAAAGTATTTTTTTGATATGAATGTTGATTTAGAACACAAATGGAACATAACGTAAGTTAATTATTTCTTTTACACAAAACCTGGAAGACTTGGCAGGGTCATTGCATTTTTTAAATGTTGTGGGAAAAGTGCAAAAATCATGTAATCTTGCAAATAATGACATAGTTTTTTTAATTGAAAGATACTTTTTTTGATAGAATATTTAACTATTTCTTGAAAATTCGTCTATTTATAAATATTTTATAAATAATTGGAAATCTTTTAAACTTCTAAAATATTTTTAATCACTTCAACACCCAAATTTTTCTTACAATTTTTACGTCCTAAAAAATTAAAAAATTGCTGAAGACATTATGGATTCTTTCTCAGCATTTTTAGAAATCTTTTAAAATTTTCTCTAACAATTTATTTTTAAAAACAAGCAATCCTTTTCCATTTTTTGTATAAATATGATTTTAGTGGATGTTTTCAGTTTGTTATTTGCTGAGATGCCGACAAATGTTGAGCGCAATATAGATTTTTTAATATTTCGAAAGAAAAAGCTTTTTAAGAATTTTGAAGGATTTGAATATTATAAAAAAGTTTTCTTAAGTTTCCTAAAAAATGTAACATTTTTCTTATTTTTAAAGTTCATTTGAAAAGAATACCTAAAGAGATTCCAAGATTTTTAGAGAAAATTGTCAAAATTATCAAAAATTAATTTTGAGAGATTATTATACAACTTTTTAAAAACATTTCAAGAAATTGCTAAAAAGATTCTGGACAATTTTAATATAGAGAAGATTTTTAAAAGATAATAGAAAATTTAGCTTTCTGAAGATTTTGAAATAAAGTTTTGGATTCTATTTCAGAATTTGGAAAGGATTTAAGAAATTAAAAATTTTTGGTCTAAAATTTTGGGGAAAGTTGTAATTTATTTTTTATTTAAAAAACAACATTTTTTAAAGAAAATTGAAAAATATGTTGAGACTTTTTAATACATTTAAAAACTGCGTTGGCTCAAGAATCCGGTAAACAAAAGTATCAACACTCACAAATTCCTCAAAAAGTAAATATGATTTATCGTGTATATGCTTGGACTGGTGTCATTTTTAGATGACGGTTGCTGACAGTGGAATCATGCGGCGGTTGTTTAATCTTTTTCTTTAAATTTTCATATGCAATATTGCCGAAATTCATATAAATTGATGTAATATTTAATTTGATATAATATGATGTAAAAATGGAAAATTTTTTAATTTGTTGTTTTTTGGTAGACAATAAAGCTTGTATGGAGATACCTTTCTTTATTGAAAATTCAAATATTTGGTTAAAAATTAATTTTTTCATGTACAATTTTTGATTGAAAATTGAAGTATTGAACAAGTCAAATTTTGTAGTTCAAACTGGTATTACGCAGTTGACTTTGACCTACTTGCGTCATAGATTTAGGTAATCCCACATGTATCCGCTAGACTGTAAGTAGGACCATACCTATGGTCTCGAGTTCAGTTCTAATCTTGCTTACGACAGTAATTGTATAAAAAAGTTAATAAAGAAACACCGAATCGCCTAACAGCAATTCGGTTACTTTTTAAAAATATCTAAACGTTCTTTTGCGCATAACATTTTGGCGATCCTGCCAGGATAGTTCTCAACGATAGTAATTCCTACGGAAATAATTAGACTATCTACCAAGAACTATCTAAGTGACGAACCTTTAGAAAGAACCCGGACTTTCTCCACGGAAAAGCCCGTTAACCAGAAGAATTGGCATTTGAAATTTTACGAAATTCCACAAGAACTCCGGACTTTCTCTACGGAAAAGCCCGTTAACCAGAAAAATTGGCATTCGAAATTTTACGAAATTTCGCGAAAAACTCCGGACTTTCTCTACGGAAAAGCCCGTTAACCAGCAATTAAATTTGATTGGAAAATTGAAAGGGTACGCAATATACCGCGGTAACAACCCTACGAGGCCCGCAAACAGGCGGATGGGAAGAAAGGAATTCTTCAACGCAGCCCTCATCTTGGAATCATCAACGAAGCCCTCAACGCAACTCTCACCTTCAAACCATCAATGAAGCCCTCAACGCAGCTCTCACCTTCAAACCATCAACGAAGTCCTCATTTCGTCGAATAACGATAACAGATCAACATAGTTTACAATACTCAACTCAACACGAAGCAAGAGACCTACGGTCTTCAAAACAACAAATAGTGAGTAAAAAGAAAAGTAGACATAAGAAGTGTTAGATCTTTGTACAGTTTGAAGATATTTGTAAGGCGAATTTTATGATTAAAATCATAAATTTTGCGTCCAAATACTACCAAACTTTAGGCTCACGTCCGTACACAAGCTTATGGTGCTCCCTGGCCTCTGTGTCCGTCAATAAAACAAACGGTACCTGAAGTTTCTTGGCATTGTTGTAGCACGATGCCAACAAATTAAGGTTTAAACGGGAAATTTATGTCAAGCAAATAAAACCATTACGTGAAATTTAGGACAGAAGCGTCACACTGGCTTTTTCCAACTATAGAAAAAATAACTCAGAGTACTTTACAGATGAGACAGACTCCGACGAATGCGTAATAGACAAATATAGTTTTCCCTTTCTAAAAATAAAAATGCCTGAAGGAACACCTCAAAGACCTGTATCCCCCTCTAATATGGGAACAGATGACCTCCT
>NC_046662.1:118067761-118074248 GCF_010883055.1 Belonocnema kinseyi | reverse complement strand
CATTCCCTACCTTCATACTCCCTATCATATGCCGCATTCTTTCTTCAGCCAGGATATAGTCTATTACTGTTGCTCCCTTTCCTATGAATGTGATCTCCCCTTGCTCATCTCCTTTCATATTGCCATTGCATATACACCATCCTGTTTCTCCTATCATGTCTAGTAACTTCTTCCCCTCCCTGTCCGTCTCTCTATGTTTGTAGTTCCTTATAAATGCTTCCTTTTCTTCATCCCATAACCCTCCCCCTTGTTCGCCAGTCCATGCATTTAAGTCCCCCCCCCCCCCCTATTAAAACCAATTCTTCCTTCTTTTCCTCCATCCACCTCCTTATTACTCTCCAGCCTTCCTCTTCCCCTCTTCTTCTGTATAAACACACCACTGCTATTTCTACGTTCCCAATTATAATTTTTCTTATCATTGTTCCATCCTTTTCCTCCATGTTCCCATCTTTTCTCCCTTTTACTGCTAATTCTTTTTTCACCCCTGACACCATGCCGCCCATCCCTCTCCCTTTAACATGTTCCTTTCTTGCTTCTTGCATTGTCGACACATAACCTTTCGGTAACATCTTTTTTATTCCCTTCCAGTCCTTCTCATCTGCCCAAGTTTCACTCATCATAATCACATCCCACTTTTCTAACTCCTCCAAGAATCCTTTGTTCTTGTTCTTCAAACCTGACACATTCCAGAAAGCTATTTTCGCGTTTCTCTCTTCCCCTCCCTCTTCTTTCCTCTTTACTTTGTTTCCCCTTTGCCGCTTGGAAATCCCTCTGATTTATTTCTAGCCTCTTTTTCGTCTCCCATCCCCCTACCTTTCTCAAGACTTTTTCCTTTTTTCCTTAATTATTGACAATGTGTTAAAATCTTTAAAAAATTTTTAAAGCTCTTGAAAATGCCTTGAAATTTAAAAAATAAAATGAATTATTTCAAATTCTTTAAAATCTCATATTAAATTACTGTAATCAAATGAAAATTCCTTGGAACCTTTTCAAATGCTCTCAAGTATTTCAAACCTTCAAAATCTTTTAAAACACCTTGACACCCATTAAAGGTTTCTACCATACTTTGAAATTGTTTTAAATAACTCTGCTAAAATTTTTTAAATTATTTGATACTCCTTTGAACTATAAAAATAAATTTAAAATTCCTTAACATCTTTTAAAACATCCTCAAATATTTAAAGTTCTTAAAAATCATTTGAAATCTGTTGGAATTTTTAAAAGATTCAGATTAAAGTTTAGAAAAAAGAAAAGTTTCAAAACGTTAAATATTGTAATTTTGTAGATTAGAGTTTTGAAAATTGAATCAATACAAATTCAAAACTTTCGAAATCTTATTTTCAACTATGAAATATAAATAATTTTCGACTTGATGGAATTCAAGTCTTGAAACTTTGAATTGTAAACATAGAAGTTCATTAACAAAAAATTATTATTCATAAATAAATTAAAAGTGTGGAAAATTTAAAAGTATGTTTGAAAAAATATATATATATATATAATTTTATAATTATATAAAATAAATCGTTTTAGAAATAGTTAAACTTTCACTCGAGCAATTTCTATTAACACTTTAATTTAATACTTTCACTAATCTGCAAACATAAAAATTTATAACATTTTGAAATTGTTCTGTTTTCTAAATTTCAGTGTAAAATAATTTAATTTAGAGATTGCCCAATTGAAAAACGTACGTTTGAATTTTGAACGCTTTCAATTAATTCATGATTATTATTGTTTTATATATAAACTTTCAAGTTTACAATACAAAATTTGAAGACATGTATCTCATCGAGTTGAAAATTATTCTTATTGAATGGTTGAAAATGTTTGAAAATTAGATTTCCAAAGCTTGGAAATTTCATTGATCGTATTTTCAAAACTCTAATCTACAAACATTTCAATATTTAACGTTTTGCAACTTTTTCCTTTTTTTAAATTTCAATCTGAAGCTTTAAAAAATTCCACAAGATGTTTAAGGATTTTAAATATTTGAGGATGTTTTAAAATATGTAAAGGAATCTTTCATTTATTTTTGTAATTTGAAGGAATTTCAACGAAAGAAAAACAATTTAGAAGGGTTATTTTAAAAAATTCAAAAGTACTTTAGAAATATTTTTAAAAATTTCTAGGTATTTCAAAAGATTTTAAAGGATTTGACGAATTTGAGAGAATTTAAAAAGATTCCAACGAATTTTCAATTGATTATGGTAAGTTAATATGAGATTTTAAAGAATTTGATATATTTCATGGTATTTTTAAAATTTCAATATATTTTCAAGAGCTTTACAAAATTTCAAGAGATTTCGAAAGATTTCAAAAGATTTTAAATATTTAAGGATGTTTTAAAAGATGTCAAGGAATTTTCAACTTATTTTTATTATTTTAAGAAATTTTAGAGAGTTAAAAAAAATTTAGCATGGGTGCTTAAAAAAAATCAAAAGTACTTTAAAAATCTTTTTAAAAAAGTTTAAGGTGTGTCAAAATATTTTGAAGGAATTGCAATATTTTACAGTATTTAAAAATGTTCCAAGGAATTTTTGATTGTTTGCGTTAATTTAATATGAGATTTGTTTTAAAATATGCATACAATTTAATATATTTATGCATATTAACTTTTATTATTAGGGGTAATAGGCCCAGTTCGCACCTGGATATTAATGATTTAATAGACAAAGTAAGATATGAAAAAAATAAGATATATATGTTCGTTTTTTATACTTGCAGCTGATTTTTTCAATTTCTAAGAATTCTGCGAGTCACTCAAAAAAAAACACTGTTTAAGTAAACCGTCTGTAATTAAGTCTATTAAAAATATTACGAGTTTACCGCAACAACAATTTTGTACATGGAAATTTTCAATTAAGTAATTTCATTTCGTGATCAAATTTTTTCCACATGTTTCTAAACATTATTGATTCAAAAGAAAATTTTAATTGCAAATGGGTTTTCTAATATTATAGGAAATAACTCTGTTCTTAACATTTTTCTATCGTTGTATACAATTTGTAAACTTTTTCAAGCTTTGAAAGAGATAAGAAAAATGAAATACATAATGGGCAAAAAACTTAGAATATCTTAATCTTTTAAATAATTGTGTTTTGATTTTAAGAACACGAAAGAAAATTTAGAAGATTTTAAGACAATTAAAAGATTTTTTAGGAAAACTGAATGATTTCAAAAGATATTTCGAAGGTGTAGAAGTTTTGTAAAGGTTTTAAAATAATTTTTAATTTTTAATTTTTTAGAAAATTTAAAATTTTCTATACATTTTTAAAACAATTTTTAACAATTTTATAAAATGTTGAGTATTTCGAAAAAAATGTTCGAAGCTATTTAAGAATTTTGGAAGGATGAAATTTTTTTGCTAAGATTCTTATGGAAGTTTCTACAAATCTCTAAGTTTTGAAGGTCATTGTAAAAATGTAATTTTTTATTACAAAAATTATTGAGGAATTTCAGAATTTTTGAAGAGATTAACAATATTTAAAAACATGAATAGTTTTTCGAAAAATTATTTCTTCAAATCTTCTGAAAGTCCTAAATATCTTTTAAGCTGACTCTATTATTCCTAATATTTTGTGTGTTCTGAAAAATAAAAAAAAATGCACAAAAATTTTCTGCATTTTTTCGGCATATGTGAAATCTTCAAAAAAATTTTTTGAAATATCTTCGGAATCTTACGAAAATTATATTTATATAACTTTAAAAAGAAACAGATATACAGTGATTCCTTCTTGTCAACACTTCGAATGTGGTTTAATCTTTGTAACAAGCTAATAGTTATTTCAGTTTTCTATTTTGTATTAAAAATGATTGTAATTGCAAAAAAACATTATTTTTTAACTCTAAACTGAAGCTGAAATTAATAGCCCAGATTTTTTAAAAGTTTTTTCCCCCTATTTTTAAAGACTGAATCTAATAACTTAGTTATTAGTACATATACTAAATTAGGAAATGTGAAAAGTATTAAAAGTTAAAAGAAAATTAGATATTTTTTTATTGAATTTATTTCGATCAATTTATTTATTTAATTAAAGTTCAACTAATTACTATTTAATTAGATTATACAGGGTGGACACGCTGGGGCTTACATACATGGCGAGTTGAATGCTACCCGAATTGCACAACAGCAGGGGAGAAGCCATTATACAGGAGTATTTTCATATTTCGCGCCTTTAAAGTTTCATTTGGATCGGCCATTCGGTCAAGTCCGTGCATCTTCGGATAAGTTTATGATAGATTTCTTGATTGCGTTCGAAACTTCAAACGGATACAAGTGTCAAAACAATATAGGTTATGTGTTACATAGTAATTACAAATAATAAAAGTTTTTAATTAATAATGAAGTGGGACATGTGAACTGAGAAGTAAACGTCATTTTTTTCTGTACCAATAACATTTTAGAGTGGCTGCTGATTGACAAATAGTAGAAAATAGTAATAATATTCTGCGTTTCCAGTGGGCCAAGAGTGAATGGTGTTTAACGCTTATTTTTACTGCATAAAAAAGTTATGTTATGAATAGACAGGATATATTTCGAATAAACTAAATGAAATATTACATGCGTAAACTTTAAATTGACATTGCCTACATTTACTGACAGCGATTAGGGCAAACAGATGAATCTGAACATAACTGTTTGAAGTTTCGAACGCAACCATGGAAACTATCATAAACTGGATCCGGAGATGCAGGGACTTGGCCGAATGGCCAATTCTGATGCAACTTTTAACGCGCGAGATATGAAAATACCGCTTTATAATGGCTTCTCCCCTGCCGTTGTGCAATTCGTCTAGCATTCAACTCGCCATGTATGTAAGCCCCAGCGTGTCCACCCTGCATAACAAGTGTTTAAGAAAGCAGTTTTAAAGAGCTACTCATCTATTTATATTGCATTTGTTTGGCGGGGAAATAAATTTCTCAGAAACTCTCCGCCGGTTCTGCAAACTGGAGGTGCTACGAATCTGAAAGAATCGAAGATTCCCCTTCGCCCTACCAGTAACATTTCAACAAATTCGGCGAATTCAAAACAAAATCACACTTTGCGGACTATTCTAATTTAATAATTTTAAATTGTCTGAAGTTTATAAAAAATTATATCGAATTATATGAATTTAAGAAATATTGTATATAAAAATAAAAAAGAAGATCTAACAACCACTGCGTGGTTCTACTGTTAGCAACCGTCAACTAAAAATGACACCAGCTCCTAGAATATATGCGATAAATCACACCTAGGCCAAGTCTCACGACCGTGAACTGGATGGTATATAGTATTTTTTTTCTCGGAAATTTTTAAGTGTTGATACTTTTGTTTTACCGGATTCTTGATTCGACGCAATTTTTATGTTTTAAATAATTTCAAAATATTTTTAAATTTTCTTTAAAAATTATTTTTTCAAATTAACTAAAAAAAAAAATAAAAACTTTCCCCGGAATCTTAACTCAACATTTTTTATTTCTTAAAACTTTTTCAAAATTAATTTTTTTAATAAATTCGAATTATTCCTATTTTTTTAATTATGCAAAATTATAAAAATTACCTTAAAATTTTTCAGATTTTTTTTTACAATTTTTTTAAATGTTTTAAAAAGTTGTAGAATATTCACTCAAAATTATTTATTGATAAATTTGATAATTTTCTGTAAAAATCTTGAAATCTTTTTAAATATTCTCTTTAAATTAACTTTAAAAATAAAAAATTGTACATTTTCTTATGAAACTTAAGAAAACTTTTTTATCCTTTTCAAATCTTCAAAATTCTTAACAAGATTTTTCTTTCGAAATCACAAAAAATCTATATTTCGCTCAACATTTATCGGCCTCACAGTAAATAACAAACGGAAAACATCCACTAAAATCATATTCATGCAGAATGTAATTAGTCAGATTTTCAAACAAATTAAAAATATTTTAACAATTTTGAAAAATAATGAAAGAATATTCTTCAGATTCATATGAAAATTTAAAAGTATTTTTTTTTTTAAATGAATTGTTGGAGAAAATTTTTAAAGTTTTATAAAATTGCAAAGAAAGAATCCAAAATATTTTCGGCATTTAAAAAATTTTTTAAGATGTAAAAATTTTAAGACAAATTTGGGCGTTGAAGAATAAATATTCTATAAAAAAAGAATTCTCAACTATGAAGATTAATTTTAAATCAATAAAAAATAAATAGAATAGTTCCAGTGTTATGCGCAAAAGAACGTTTAGATATTTTTAAAAAATAACCGAATTGCTGTTAGGCAATTCGGTGTTTCTTTATTAACTTTTTTATACAATTATTGTCGTAGGCAAGATTAGAACTTAACTCGAGACCATAGGTATGGTTCTACTTATACCAGGTGTATACATATGAAACCGGTATTTTTCCAAGAAAAAGCACATTTATTTCAAGAGAATGATAACAAATATTTTATTCAAAGTATGCGCCCTCGCTGGCTATACATTTTGTCCACCTCTCAGGCAATTTATGGATACCTTT
>NC_046662.1:118065104-118067661 GCF_010883055.1 Belonocnema kinseyi | reverse complement strand
TTTTTTTATTTCCAAACGAAATAGATTAAAAATGGAATATTTTATACTGAAATAATACTTCAAAAAGATTTTGAAATTGAATAAAGGCGTTTATTTAAGAAGTCATTAATTCGAACTTTACACTTGTGTCACGACTAAGGCTTTGCAATTAAATTAGTTCAAATTTTAACGTTAAAATATGTAAATTATATCATTTTGAACAGATGTAGAATCACCTTGTAAAATCAATCACTGTTTAGTTTTTAATACTCGAACTGCAGTTCAATTTTCAAATTACTTTCATTTTCTGATTTGTCCTGGTCACGAGTCTAGCTTAATATTTAAAACAACTTTCATTTTTTTGAAATTGTAATTTTTCGGTTGTAACTTACGGGACAATTATTTTATTCTTTGAAAGATTTTCTACAAATCTTGTTGATAATTTCTACATTCTCATAAAAAAATGAGAAGGTATTAGTTTTTTATGAAAAATAACTTTTTCGGATTTTATCAAATGTCGACGTTTTGAGGCCCTGTGAGTAAGAAAAACAAGTTTTTACTTCGGGGCCTGTTTGTCTGTCCGGCGTCGTCGTTGTTGTTGTCTATAAACCGGATAATTTTCGAAAGATTGGTCCGATTGGATTGGGCTTTGATACACTGTTCGAGGGACCAAAAAGAAAGATCGAGTTTGTTAAACAGCCATTTTTGATAAAAATCCAAAAAGTTGAAACTTTCTCAAAATTTTTGAGACCACTTTTTTCAAATTTTGAAAATTTTATCGACAGCTATTTATGGTACAAAAAAATATGAGCAATTTATCCTGACAACTTTTTTTGATAAAATCAAACTTACCAAAGTTAAAGGATTTTCAAAATCCGAAAAACCAAACGAAAATGGATATTTGAAGCAAAAAAAGCTTGATATGGAAAAAAGTCAAGAGGCGAAAAACGCTACTTTTTCAAGGCCCCGTGATTATTTTATCACATTCTCATCCAGAATGAGAAGAGATTTATGCGAAAAATTATTTTCGCGAATTTCATTAAATTTCGATGTTTTGAGGCTCCTTGAGTCAGAAAAACAAGTTTTTACATCGGTATCTGTCTTTCTCTCTAGCGTCTACGTCGTCGTTATTGTGGTTGGGGTTGTCTGTATATCGGATAACTTTTGAAAGAATAGTCAGATTGGATTGTGGTTTGACACACAGATTTTTGATTTTAAGAATTGTATGTAAAAATTGTACTATTTTTATTTTTATAACAAATATTTTTCTTAAATTAAATATTTGCAATAAAAGTGTTTCGAAGAGATTTTTTTTAAAATCTTTCGTCAAATATTCTTTGTAAATCAATATTTTTCACAGAAAATTACCCTGAGTGACAGAACGAAATCAGAAACAATAAGAGTTAGTTTATTCAGGAACAAGCTTTTTGAACAAAAGTGACCCTGAATGAACCTTTAATATATGTTTGTTAATTTTTACAAAAATCAGGCGTTATTTTCTTACAAAAAAAAAATAATTTGTAGGGGGGGGGGGGCAAATGATCAAAAAATAAATAAAACTTGAAGTTGTATGATTTTAATTTGTAACTAAATAATTTGAGAGGTTTCAATCTAAAATTATCGAACACTTTCCATTCAAAAATTCAGATAAAATATTTAAATAACTTTAAATTTGAAATTATTCAATATATTCTGAAGATTACAAATTTAAAATGTCTCAATTATTAAGGCTTTAACTATTTTTGAAATTGCTGTTCTGGAGACTAAATAGCACTTATTCTTTTATTAAGAAATCACAACCAAAATTGTTTTAAAAAAGTTTTTAAAAGAGTTTTAAAAACCTTAAAAAAGGTCAGAGGCTTTAATAGTTTAATATTTGTGATAGAATCTCTTTAAATATGAAATTAGTCTATACTTTTTCATATTTAAGCTACAATTATTCCATTTTAGAGTTATAAATTACAGTCGTGAAAACCCAATAAAATGTTTTAATTAATTTATATATAAAACAAAAAACCTTTGTATAATTCAACCTAAATACAGCTGCAAAAATTTAATTTCAAATGCGTTGAATTCAAGGTATAGTTTAAAAAGAAAACTGAAAGCAAAGGATCGACTTTCAAAAGAAGCGAAAGAAAGTGACTCGCTGGATTGCAAATGAACATGGAAAATGGTGTATTTTCGCATTTAAAAATTCTTAATTCAAACTTTTTCGCCTTTTAACAATTTCGAAAAATTTCGAAAAATTCTGAAAATTCAAACAATAACGTTGTATTCTGAAAATGAAGCAATTTTAACGTTAAAATTCAAGTTCCTAAACTTAAGGCCTAAAAATTTGCAAATTTTACAATTAGTAGTATGTAAATTGTATTGGTATCTTAAAAAAGTATAAATAGTCCTTAAGTTAGTTTTTAAATTTTCTGCAGTTTACCCTTTTTACATACCTAGATGTCAAAAAAGCATACCCAATTTTTTAAAATTTTAATCACTTATTTTCTAAGAGAAAATCACCCCTGTTTACCAGTCACTGAAATGGATTAGAAAAAAATGGCCAAGACCCAAGAATAAAAATTGGATG
>NC_046662.1:118062606-118065004 GCF_010883055.1 Belonocnema kinseyi | reverse complement strand
GAAATATCCCGAAAAATAAAATTTCCGACTCGGTAAAACTCTCTGTCCCAAAAAATACAATTCCAAAACTAATAAAATTCCTGAACAGTTTATAATATTAATTAATTTGAAAATTCACAAATAATAAGACTCCCCAAATAAAATTGTTTCTTAATCAATATTAATTATCTATTAAAACTACGATAATAAAATATTGTTATCAAATTAATTTTTGTTTAATATTTAAAGTGTTAAAAATTATTGTTTCAATTTAAAATTATACAAAATATTTTACCAACAAATTAATATATAAAAACACGTGTTTTTTAATTAACATTTCGATTTTTCAGAAGAAATTTTGTGATTTCAAAAATACTAAATACATTTTCAACCAAAATATCTTATCCAGAAATATATTTTGTTTTAATTATTATTTTAAATTTAAATAATAATGTTTAAATACTTTAAACTTTAAAAAAGTTGTTTCTTTGGTATAAATATTTGATTATTTCAAATTAAAAAAAAAATTGTCAAAGAAAAATGCTTTCAGCACTTGTTTATCTTGAAATGTCTTTCTATAATACTTTTTTAAAAATTAAAAATATGACTTTTCGAGAACATTTTTTTTATAATTAAAAAAAGGCTGTACCGAAAAGCATACCGTCATATTTTACGAAAAATTAGAAAACAAGAATTCGACTTCGTAGTACGATGAGGGCAGCACCTCGATAGGGCAGAAAATGTGATGTCCTGCATATATAATTCCCCACTCCGACGCCCCGTACCGCATCTACGTTTGTAATGGGTATGTTCCGATTTGAGCAGTTGAGAGTTATTTAAAGTTTCAAAGTTGGCAATGCCAATGTATAAGCATAGGCTGCCGGTGCGCAATGGTGCCTATGCTTATACATGGCATTGCCAACTTTGAAACTTTAAAAAACTCTCATATACTCAAATCGGAACATATACAATATCTTTGGTTAGGATGGCATGCCTAGTCCCGTGTTTCCTATGTCCATGGTTACCACAAAGATACTTCGTTGCCGATCTGAAAGTTTCGAAAGACTTCGGCGTTCTTCTATTTATATCTCGATCCCCATTAGAAAGAAATTAAACAAATTGGCGATTTTGATGTTTCGCGTTATTCTTAATTTCATGCACGAGTCGATTTTAAGGTTATGTTTTTCAGGTCTATAATATGGATATTATTACTACTATATATATTATTGATGTTAATATTATAATTATAAAATATTATATTAATATTAATAATTATTTGACTATTTTTAAATATAAATAGTTCAACTTCCAACTAAAACAATTCGTTTTCTGCAAAAAAAGAAGATTTTGATAAAAATACATAAATTAAAAAAATTGTTGAAATTGTTTTCAACAAAATAGCTAAATTTTTAAACAAAAATTTTAATTTTTATCCAAAAGGCTGAATTGTATACTAAAAAAAACGGAATTTTTAATGAAATATATGAACTTTGCACAAAAGAAATTTATTTTCCACCAACTCTAATTTTCTATACAATAATTAATGTTTAATCACAGTTAATTTTTCGACAAAAAAGAATTATTTTCTTGTAGCTAAAAGAAATTAATTTTTAAACAAAAAAAAAAACAAAAATTGTCTACAAAATAGTTAAATTTTCAGAAAACAAATTTTTTCAACTGAATTGATATACCAACCAAAAAAACTACATTTTTAACAAAGCAGTTCCAATTTCAACCTGAAAAGTTGAAAATAATTAAAATTCTTTGGAATTGCTTTAAATTAATGAAATTAATTGAAAATGTTTGGAATGTTTTAAAACATCATAAAATATTAAAAATCCTTTAAAATCTCATACTAAATTATTAGAATCAATAGAAAAATCCTTGGAATCTATTTAAATATCCTAAGATATATCAAATCCTTTGAATTCTCATATTAAATTACTGTAATCAATTGAGAATTCCTTGGCAACTTTTAAAATACTTTCAAGTACTTCGAAAACATCAGAATATTTTGAAACAACTTGATATCTTTTCAAGATTAATAAGATACTTTGGAGTTTTTTTAAACAACCCTGCTATAATTGTTCAAATTCTTTGAAATTCCTTTCAATTATAAAAATGAATCGAAAATTCATTGACATCTTTTTAAACATCGTCAAATATTCAAAATCCTTTCAAATCTTTTGAAATCTCTTGAAAATTCCTTAAAAATTTGAAAAAACCCTAAAATATTTTAAATCTTTTACAATCTGATACTACATTATTGAAATCAATTGAGAATTCCTTGAAATCTGTTCAAATATCCTAAAATATAATGTATGTATTTAATTTCTCCCTTTTACGGGTTTGAGGGCCACCGCTCCCTGTACATATATTTACAATTCCATCCTTAGTCTAACTTAACTACTACTTATAT
>NC_046662.1:118049087-118062506 GCF_010883055.1 Belonocnema kinseyi | reverse complement strand
AAATCTCTGAGTTTTCTTTAGCGAAATAGCTTGGCCCATTTGAGTCTATAAACATAGTCGATTTGAAACAAAATAGTCTCGGAGATAGTTTGAGAGATTTGGTTCCTTTTCAAGATCCTTTTAGTGGTCCTTTTAAGAGTGGTGCGGCGGTAATATAATGTTCCTTTTATATTCGTCACTACCGGGCGGGCAGAGTTATTTACAGTAGTTGGTCGTGGTTAATCCACTCTCCCTTTTTAAATTTCTCTTCAAATTATTAACACTTTTTTTAAATTGGTGAATGTTCTCATTATACTTATTTATAATTATAACTTATATACTGATATACAATTTTCTAGTTGAATTCAAAAATGTTGTCTTTTTTGGCGTATCTCATTCCATTTACGAGAAACGTGTCATTAATTCCAATTTTAAACATTAAAAAAAAAGTTAGAAATCTGAAGTCATCGAAACCCGTAGATTCCGATTTATTATGTTTTAGGCTGTTAACTATCAAATTAAAAAAAAATCTACTTCTAAATTTTAATCCTAAAGCTTAGCAAAGGACCCTTGAGTGTCGGCTACTCTATTGAGATAGCCTCTCTGCTTGTTATTTATGATCGTATACTTATTTCAATTTCGGAAAGGATATTTTAAAGCCTTTAGACCATTTTAACGAGCTTCCTGGACCTTTATAAATATCTACCTGAGTGCTTGCGGAGAATTTCTCTGAGCTTCTTTGGCCTAAAGAATTTTTAGTATATACTCAAAGATTCTTTTCGGTAGGGTTGAAAGAAATTTAAGAAATTGGCGATTTTGGAATTCATCTCCTTTGGATAAAAGCTCAATTATTTGATTGAAAAATTAATGATTTTGTTGAAAATGTAACTATTTTGTAAAAAAAGTCCCCTTTTTTATCAAAAGTTCACCTACTTTGTTCAAATTTATATACATATTTTTTATTTGAGGGTTCATCTCTTTCGTTGAAAATACATTTTTGAAACTGCCAATTAAACTATACAATTTTTGGTTAAAAAATCATGTATTTCGTTACAAATTCGTCTTTCTTGGTATTCATCAAATTTTTGTATGGAAAATTTATACTTTTTAATTAAAAATTACAATTATTGGTTAAATTATCAACTGTAAATATTTTTGGGTTGCAAAGTAATTTTGTTGTAAATGTAACTATATGGTTAAAAATTAAAATAATAATTTATGGGTGGAAAAACCGATTAGTCACTTGAAGTTGAACTACTTAGTAAACAAATGAATTCTTTCTTATTAAGAATTCATAATTATAAATGAAAAATTAACTATTTGCCTTTAAATTGTGTTAAAAATTCAGCTTTTTTTGTACATAATACTTTTTTTGACTTTAAAATTAAATAATATCGTTGAAAGTTCATGTATTTTGTTGGAAATTGACCTTGTTTGGTACATCTTCTTGGGTTTAAAAGTCGATTAATTGATTAAGAGTTGAACTGCTTAAAATTAATTTTTTTCTGTTAAAATTATTTATCTTTATCTGAAAATGTAACTATTATATGATTGATTAAAAATTAATCGTATATATTGGTTAAGTTGGAAAATCGTTTTTTTTTTTTCATAGAACATTAATCTGCTTGGTCAAAAATTCACCTTTTCCCTTGAAAATTTAACAATTTTGTTGAAGCTTCGTTTTTTTTTTCTTGTTCAATACAATTTTTTAGCACAGTTTTTATCTGGAAAATGAACTATTCCATTTTTGGTTGAAACTTTATCCTGTACATTGTATTAGTTAAAACACCAATTATTTGATAGAAAATTAATTTATTTTGTTAAAAAGTTAACTTTTGGGTTGAAACTTGCTTTATTTTGATAATTGGATTTTTTTCCTAAAATTAAAAAACAGCAAAATAAAAAAATTGCCTTAAAATCGTCCTGATTCTTTTTTTTTAATTTTTAAAATCTTTTCAAATGCTCACTAAAAATTAGTTTTTCAAAATAAAAAATCATTTTCAATTTTCTGAGCAATCACAACAATTTTTGTTATTCTTTTTAAATATTTTACAATTCTCAAAAAGCTTATTTTTTCACTGAAAAAATCTACATCGTGTTTCAAATTGTTTGAAACAATTTTAAGTTTTAAATTAATTTTGAATATTTTAAAAATTAAAATTGTAGCGTTCAAACTTAAAATTTAGCTCATTACAAATTTAACAATTCAAGGCTTTCTATTTCGAACCATTCGGTTCAAATTTGTATAGTTTTTAACAGTTGTTTGTAATGGATTGTTTTAAATGAACAGTCAAATATTGTTAATAATTAACGAAATTTTTTTTACTTAAAAAACTTCAAGTTGAGTGGGTTGAAAATAAAATTTTTTTAGACTGATATAATATTTGAGGTCATAATTGAAAATACTTTTATAAACTAATATCTATTAATTCTTTAATTTTGAACCGATTGAGAATCATCTTGTAAAATCAATTATTTTTCAATTTTTATTACCTTAAATTAAATTTAAAACATTTTATTTTAAAATTATTTCTGTTTAAAAAAAATCATATTTAAAAACAAATAAATTAATTTTCTACCAAATAATTGATTTTTTAACTAACACCAAGTACAGGATAAAGTTTCAACCAAAAATAGAATAGTTCAATTTCTAAATAAAAACTATGATAAAAAATTGAATTGAACAAGAAAAAAACGAATTTTTAACAAAATTGTTATATTTTCAAGGGAAAAGGTGAATTTTTTACCAAGGAGATTAATGTTCTATAAAAAAACGATTTTCCAACTTAACCAATATATACGATTAATTTTTAATCAATCCTATAATAGTTACATTTTCAGATAAAGATAAATAATTTTTAAGAGAAAAAATTAATTTAAAACAAAGTTGTTCAATTTTTAACCAATCAGATGAATTTCCGACCAAGAAAATTAAAAGTTGAATTTTTACCCAATTCAAATTGGAAATTGAACTATTCCATTTTTGGTTGAATCTTTATCCTGTACTTTGTATTAGTTAAAACACCAATTATTTGATAGAAAATTAATTTATTTGTTTTCAAATATGATTTTTTTTTAAATAGAAATAATTTTAAAATAAAATGTTTTAAATTTAATTTAAGGTATTAAAAATTGAAAAATAATTGATTTTACAAGATGATTCTCAATCCGTTCGAAATTAAAGAATTAATAGATATTAGTTCATAAAAGTATTTTCAATTATGACTTAAAATATTATTTCAGTCTAAAAAAATGTTATTTTTAACCTATTCAATTTGAAATTTTGTAATTAAAAAAAGAAAATTTCGTTAATTATCAGAAATATTTGACCGTTCATTTAAAACAATCCATTACAAACAACTGTTGAAAACCATACAAAGTTGAACAGAATGGTTCGAAATAGAAAGCCTTGAAATGTTAAATCTGTAATGAGCTAAATTTTAAGTTTAAACGCTAAAATTTTAATTTAAAAAAAAGATTCAAAATTAATTAAAAACTTGAAATTATTTCAAATGATTTGAAACACGATGCAGATTTTATAAGATTAAAGAAAAATTAAGCTTTTTGAGAATTGTAAAATTTTTAAAAAGAATAACAAAAATTGTTGTGATTGCTAAGAAAATTGAAAATGATTTTTTATTTTGAAAAATTCATTTTAAGTGAGTATTTGAAAAGTTTAAAAAAATTAAAAAAAAAAGAATCAGGACGATTTTAAGGCAATTTTTTTATTTTGCTGTTTTTTAATTTTAGGAAAAAAATCCAATTAACAAAATAAAGCAAGTTTCAACCCAAAAGTTAACATTTAACAAAATAAATTAATTTTCTATCAAATAATTGGTGTTTTAACTAATACAATGTACAGGATAAAGTGTCAACCAAAAATGGAATATTTCAATTGCCAGATAAAAACTGTGCTAAAAAATTGAATTGAACAAGAACAAAAAACGAATTTTCAACAAAATTGTTAAATTTTCAAGGGAAAAGGTGAATTTTTCACCAAGATGATTATTAATGTTCTATAAAAAAAACGATTTACCAACTGAACCAATATATACGATTAATTTTTAATCAATCATATAATAGTTACATTTTCAGATAAAGATAAATAATTTTTAACAGAAAAAAATTAATTTTAAACAAAGTTGTTAAATTTTCAACCAATCACGTGAATTTTCGACCAAGAGAATTAATGATCTACAAAAAAGACAAATTTTAAACAAAATACATGAATTTTCAACGAAATTATTTAATTTTAAAGTCAAAAAGACGAATTATCTACAAAAACTTGAATTTTTTTAGCGAAAAATATGAGTTTTCAATCAAAGAGTTAAACTTTCAACCAAATAGTTAAATTTTCCACCATAATTAAAAAACCTTGTTTAAAAAACGTATTTTTTTACAAAGTAGTTCAACTCTTAGTGAATTAACCGACTTTTAAACCCAAGAAGATGTACCAAACAAGGTCAATTTCAAACAAAATACATGAACTTTCAACGAAATTATTTAATTTTAAAGTCAAAAAGAGTATTATGTACAAAAAGAGCTGAATTTTTAGCACAGTTTAAAAGCAAATAGTTGAATTTTCAACTATAATTATGAATCCTCAATAAGAAAGAATTATTTTTTTTACTAAGTAGTTCAACTTTAAGTGAATAATGAATTTTTCCACCAATAAATTATTATTTTAATTTTTAACCATATAGTTGCATTTACAACAAAATGACTTTGCAACCCAAAAATATTTACAGTTAATAATTAAATCAAAAATTGTAATTTTTAATTAAAAAGTATAAATTTTCCATAAAATAATTTAATGTATACAAAGAAAGACGAATTTGTAACAAAATACATGATTTTTCAACCAAAAATGGTATAGATTAATTGTCAGTTTCAAAAATGTATTTTCAACAAAAGAGATAAACCTTCAAATAAAAAATATATAAATTTGAACAAAGTAGTTGAACTTTTGATAGAAAGTGGGACTTTTTTTACAAAATAGTTACATTTTCAACAAAATAATTAATTTTTCAATCAAATAGTTGAGTTTTTATACAAAGGAGATGAATTCCATAATCGCCAATTTCTTTAATTTCTTTCAAATGCGGATCAAGATATAAATAAGACTATTATAATACAACATAATTATAATATTATCATTACTAATATATGTTTATATTTATATATATATATATATATATATATAATAGTACTAATATTTATATAATTTATATTTTATACTAGAAATAACATAACCTCAAAATATACGCATATAAAGAGACGCGCGAAGTATTCAAATCATGAGAATCGCCAGCATCGAAATCTGGAAATATTAAAATCCCAATCTCTTCATTTTATTTCAAAGCAGATAGGGATATAAATAGAATCGCCGAAGTGCTCCGGACAGCAATCGTGCACCTTCGAGTTCTCAAAATCAGAAGAGGAGAAATGGGTTGCGCGCGCAACTCAGTCATTTACATCGTCTCCAACTATATTCACACGGAGATAGCCCTGTTATAGTATTGGACCACATCTCGTTTCAAATCTGGGATCACTGGCATGAGGCTAGTCCAGTGGTCGGCAAACTTTTTGCTTAATTTTCAGGTATGGTCAGGCTCCAGCCGACTTAATTTTTTCTACTACACTTCGGTCTATTCATGTACCTTAGTGTGAGTGAGCTTACTCCAGCAAGGGTCTTTTGTCCACAGGAATGTCAAAGTAAGGAAATTTTAAAACGTTTAATTTTTCAATCAGCGATTTGAAAATAGCATTATCAGCATCTACGAATTTTTCCGATTCCAATGATATATTACTTGTCTACAAAAGTTAAAAATTTGAAGGAGTTTATAATCAAGAAACATCAGATTGACAGTCAATTTAATACTAAATACTACTCAAATTTTCAACCTTTATAGACAAATTACATGTATTTGGAATCGGAATTATATGTAGATTCCAAATATATTACTTTTAAGTCACTAATCGCAAAATTACGAATTTTTTAATCTCACATTTTTGTCCCATTTTCTAACAAAGGACCCCTGAGGAAAGGGGTGGTCTGCCCAAGCTAGCAGGTACTGCCCTGAGAGTAGTTCACAGGGCAGCCAGGGCAAGCTACCCTGCCCAGGGCAAGAGCGTGCCGACCACTGGGCTAGTCCCTTCTTATCCCAATGTTTATCAGTGGCGGTGGAGCCTTACAAAGGGGACATAGGGGCCAATGCCTCCCATAGAAATCGACCAGGGAGGGCCAAAGTCTTAACTTGCCTACTCGTAAATAAAATGCTTAAACCAAAGATAATAAAATCTTTGCTTAAACTCATCCGATCGTAGGATATAGAAACCTTTCAATTCTTTCTTGCTTTGTTTAATCTTTGTAATCTATCTGGAATCTATGTGGAATAATAGAAGCCTTTCCGAATTCTTTTATATTTATCCAAAACCTTTGCGAAATATTTGAAATTTTTGTAAATTCTTCATAAAATCTTTGAGATATTATTGCAACCTTTGCAAATTCTTCGTGAAATTTTCGCGAAATAACTTTTTTAAATCTAGTCAAAATGTTTAAAATTTTTGAGAATTTTGAATACTTTGTGAAATAATAGAAGTCTTTGTAAAATAATGGAAATATCTGTGAAATCTTCTAAACATATCCTAAATTTTTCCAAAATGTTTGAAATCTTTGTAAAATCATTAGGACGTCATTGGAATGATTTGTTCAATCTTTGAAATCTATTTTAAATCTTCGTGAAATATTTGCAAGCTTTGTGAAATCTTTAAAGTCATTGGGAAATCATTGAAAATTTTGTGAAATCTTTCTAAAATCTTAGTGAATTCTCTCAAAATCTTTGCAAAATCATTAGGCAATTATTGAAATCTTTGGTTCAATCTTTGAAATCTATCTGAAATCTTGCTGAAATATTTGAACTCTTTGGGAAATCATTTAATTCTTTGTGAAATACTGGTAAATTCTCTAAAAATCATCGTGAAATATTTAAAAGCTATCTGAAATCTTTCAAATCTATCTGAAATCTCGGCGAAATCTTTGAGAAATCATTGACATTTTTGTGAAATGTTTAAAAGTCTTCGCAAATTATTTGAAATACTTTTGAAATATTCGGTGATATTTGTTAATTTAATAAAACCTTCATGAAATCTTTTTAAAATCATTGAAGTCTTTATGCAGTCTCTTAAATCGACCCGAAATCTTTGAAATCTTAATTATCGAATAATAGAAGACTTTATAAAATCTTTTAAATCTATGCGAAGTCTTTGCGAAACCTGTGAAATTGTTCCGATTTCTATGGCATTTAACCGTTCTTTTAATAATGTCAGCTTTTAATAAAACCAATTTTAGTCAAAATCAATTGGACTTAAATAAGTTAGTGCACATTTTTGAATGGACATACTTTGACCTGCTAGATCATTAACCATTTTTAATAAAATCATATGGTAACTATTACATCAAGAATGTAAAGCTTCATTAAGAAATTGGCATTAGCTACTTTTAGATGAAATAATAACTCTTTGTACTATAAAAAATAATTAAGGGAGTCTCGTTGCCAGTTTCTAATAAATAATCTCAGAGATTTGTAATAGAGCGGAATAATTGCCATGACAAATAAATAATAAAATTGAGTAATTTTAAAGTTTCTATTACCTATTCGTTTTTTGTTATAAACGTTTATTTTTGTTTGTTTGTTAAATGTTAATGGACTCTCAAGACTCTTAAAAAAGATAGTTTTTCAAAAACGGCATTGGACTCTATAAATATAAACCATCCTAAATTTTTAATATGCCAAAGGCGTAAAACACATCGGTATTTTGCAAGTAAATAGTCGCGAGCGCATCTGGAGCACGGTGCACAGTGGTCTGGAATAGGAATTTACTGTTCATAATCGCCCACAGGTCGTATTTCTTAACCGATTTAAAAGTTTTTTTTAGAAATACTCAGCAATTAATTTTTAAGAGAATTGTGGTTTGCTTTTTTTAAATTTTTTTCATAGAGCAACAATATATAAACAAACATAGTGACACAATTGACCATTTTAGCTTTGTGAATTTTTATCTCAAGAAAAAATACAGATAGAAACTCACTATTAGCCGGAATTACTGCACATGCATTCATAGAACATAATTAATTTTAATAATCTTCAACTTAATTATTATCAACAATTTCTATAAACCAATTCTTTATAAACGAGTTTTTCTCATAGCTGAATTGATTTTTCTGAACAAAAGTGATTCACAATATTGTCTTTAAAGTCATTTATATACTTTTAGCTTTATCAAACATAAAAAATATAGATTGTTTATAACAACTTAGTTGAACAAGTCTTCTAATCGGCCGTTTCCTCATTTGTTTTTCATGAAGTTACGTACAAAACAAATGAAAGATAAATGACTTCTGAAAACGGAAGTACAGCGTTATTGCACCTTATTTTCACTTGTTCCTCATTTATTTTTCAGGAAGTTGCATAAAACAAATGATAGGTAGGTGACTTCTAAAAACGCAAGTACAGCGTTATTGCTATGGACAGTTTGCTACAGAAATTGTTATTAACAATTACGCAAATTATTATTTAATGCCCCATATCAAATTTTGGAATCACTGTTAGTTTATTGTCGGATAATTTCAGCAGCACACCGTCCTTTTTGCATGTAAAAAAAAATAAATTATAGTTTTGTTAAAAATATTCTTCATAACAATCATATAAATTATTCTTTATTTAATTTCGTTGGTTAATCATCGCAATAAATGTCACTATAATAATTATTGAAGAAAAAAAGATTTTTTTCTACGAGGAAACGGCCGATTAGGAGACTTGTTTGACTAAATTGTTATAAACAATCTATATTGTTTATGTTTGATAAAGCTTAAGGTATATAAATGGCTTTAAAGACAATTGTGAATCACTTTTGTTCAGAAAAATCAATTCAGCTATTAAAAAAACTCGTTTATAAAGAATTAGTTTATAGAAATTGTTTATAATAATTAAATTGAATATTATTAAAATTAGTTATGTTCTATGAATGCATGTGCAGTAATTCCGGCTAATAGTGAGTTTCTATCTGTATTTTTTCTTGAGATAAAAATTCACAAAGCTAAAATGGTCAATCGTGTCACTATGTTTGTTTATATATTGTTGCTCTATGAAAAAAATTTAAAAAAAGCAAACCACAATTCTCTTAAAAATTAATTGCTGAGAATTTCTAAAAAAAAACTTTCAAATCGGTTAAGTAATACAACCTGTGGGTGATTATGAACAGCAAATTCCTATTCCAGACCACTGTGCGGTGTGCCGACTCCTTGTATGATTTGATAAGTTTACGCCTGTGGCGTAGAAAATATTTGAGACTATAATCTGTAATGCAGCTATAGACCATGGGCTGACAACGTAAATGGGAGCGTGATACGGATAAGGCCAATTTTCACATGAGATGTTCGTCTGATGACGAGGAACGTAAAAATGGGTGCCTCGGAGGTGTGAGTGGATGCGTTCACCTGTGGCGACCTGTCAAAGGTGCGAATTTTTGGCAGTTAACTTACGTGACTCGGATAAGGTTGAAAATTGGTGTACATGTAGGGGCTGGTATTAGAAATAGCACCTGCGCATTGCCAGGCACTTACCTGGATTCAAAAGTGTTGCCAGGCGGCTTCGAAGTCGCCGGAAACTCAGGTGAAATTTCTTGAAATTTATTTTACAGGAGAAAGTTTGAAACAAAAGTTGGTCCACTCCCGTAGATGCATATTTTCATTGGTATATAATTTTTTGATAAAATTGATATATTTGGAGAAAACATCGATTAAAGAAATACCATAACAATAAAAAGCCCTTTTTATTGATAACAAGTGATTTTTTCGAAAATTATTAAAAGACAAAAGGTACTCTATTACAGATATACTCCAAGATGAATAAGAAGTATTTGTTCAAAATGTTAATATTTACCAAGTTATTCGCATTTTCCCTTCTTTTTCCCATTTTTTCAATCCCCTGCTATATCTTTAGCAATTTAGAAGAAGGTGTGCTCAAAATTAGTACACGAATAAAGTAAGTCTTGTGCAATGAATTGGCGTCAGCCACTTTCAATTAAAACAATAACTTATTCTGCTATAAATAATCATAATCAGTGTCACGTTCTCAGCTTCTGATTATCGTAGAAAGTTGTAATAAAGATTAATATGATTATAAAAATTAAACAACAAAATCGCTTTACTTTAAAATACCTATTATTTATTATTGTTAAAGTTTATGTTTTATCGTCGAGATACGTTCGATATTTATTACCGTGACGAATTTCAAGTTTCCCAGACCCAGCGTGGGTCATTGGCTTAGGCATTACAAATTCTTGGTGGTCCATTTTTAATGCAGCTTTATACTCGGAGAAACTATTATGCTATTTTAAAATACAAATTGTTGAGTTTCATAACAATCAGAGCAATATATTACAACAATTAAAGACAATAATAATAACGGTGGTTTGGAAATAAAAGTTATTGATATGATTTTATTTCGTACGTCTGATTTATTGATAACCTTTGTCACTAATTAAAACCAACATGAAGAAAGTAAAACATTTTTACATATACTTTTGAAAAATGAATGAAAATATTAATCTCAGAACACCAGCATAATTCCGAAAAATTACTTGATTGAGATAGAGGTACTTTGAAAATAAATTGATTAATATTATGCAAATCATATTCATTGTTCCATTATATAACATGAAAGTGAATAATTAATTAATTTGTTACTTATGTTACTTCAGTTTAAGGTAATAAATTTTAATCTTTATTCAATTTAATGTTCTTAAAAAAATATGCAGCTTATATCAGTTAGTCATTTTAAAAAATAAGAAGCATTAAACTATCATTGTCACTAAAACCTTTAAATTGTTTTTTGTTAATACTTTTTTTTAAATTTAAACTTTCATTTCTGAAATTTTTCTTTATTAATAAACTCGTAAACTTATTCCAGAAATTGTGAGTTTTGGTCAAATCAGTTGATAATTAATTTATCATTTCACACCCAAAAAAGCATTACATAAATATTTCCATGAAAACATTCAAATAATGTTTATATTATATTCTCATTCAAATTTGAAACTGCATTTCTCTACATTTAATTTATTAATATGCTTTCTAACTAAGTTAAAAAAAATTAAAATATGTGTACATATAATTTGGAAAATTGAATTTAAATACTCATTTCACAATATGGGAAGCACCATAAAAAATTATATAATTGTAATGAAAGTATTTCAAAGAAAAAAAGAAACTTTTATTAAAAAGAAGTAGCTAATAATATTTAATTACATAATCTGAGAGGAAATAACATATTTATATTACTAAATATTAAACAATTTAAACCCAATCTTTATGTACTTTGATATTTTTTTTGTATTACTAAACTTTAATTTATATTGTATTATTATGAAACTTAATTATTTCACAATATATCTATTAATTTAATAATATTGTACATTATTTAACAAAACTAGATTACAAGAAATTATTACTGTAACATTGAATAAACTAATTTAAAGTTTATTGAAATTATATCTGATTTTAAATTTGTAAATAATTTTAAAATATGAAATAATATTGTAAAAATATTATTGTAAAAAATATTATTGTAAAAATTATAGGCATGTATGAATAAATATTATTAAGCTTTATAATTTGCAAATATTTAAATCATGAAAATATTATTATTATAATTAAAACGTGCAAAAAAATTTTTTCTTAAGGCCATGTGACGAGAGGGTCACGTGACCAAACCTGGTCTTTGATTTTTCTTTCACAACTTACGTCTAAACGAAATGAGGTATCGCTCTGAAAGTTTGGGAAATGAAAGAGGAGGTAATAAAGTCCATGTCTCTGCTTTGTTCCTGTAAAAATTTAGAGAAAACTGTTTTTTTTGAAGAAAATACCAGTGGAAGTATTCTGAGATATCGTGTTAAAAATTTAGCTCGATAAATATAAGACATGCAAGAATTTGTCTCTGGTCCTAAATAATTAGAACAGTGGAAAGTTTTTTTTTAAATTTCTATTTTTGAGAAATACCGACCGTGCTGTCGTCAAACCCTGCAAGGAATTTGCAATGTTGTCAATGGGCTAGCTATGAGGTTTATATTGATCAAAGTGGGACAAAACAACAAAAGTCGCTCACAAACATTATGCACAAATAATGCAAAAATTAATGTTTGCACTTGAAATGCAAATAAACATATTTGGTCTGAGATATGTATCATTTTGGTATCAGCTGTGTCCAAGCAGCACTAGCGCAGCGAGTAAACAATTTCGAACTTGTAGGGGTCTGTGGGTAAAACAGATTGCATGATTACCGTCAGAGAAAGTTAAAAGTGAAACTTCTGCTGTAAAACCTATATGTGTCCATCGATAATCATTATTTGCATAAATAAACTTTTTTCTTCCTCCAACTCTGTGCAAGGCCGAAAACAATCCTTTAATATTTATTAACATTTCCCGAAAAAAATTTCCGTGTTATTTAAACTTTTATTTTTCAATATGGGTGAAAAAATGTTGATCTCAGGGCTGAATTGATCAGCTGTTACACTCATTACATGGCCTTAATGACTCAATTATGTAAAATTTAGAATTAATATAGCTCCAATATTAAATAGCCAATCAATTTTGATTAAATAACGTTAAAATAAAAATACGGTATTATTAAATTTTAATTTATAAATAAAAAGTTTTCTAACATTAAATCATTAACATAATTAAAACATGAATATAATACATTTATTTAATTTTAATTTAGTATAATAATTTGATGTTTTAATCAAAAAGACTGAAACTTTCAAAAAAAATTTTGTAATGACTTGCTTATGTAAAATTAAAAATTAATATAGTTGTCTTTACCATTAAATCATTAAGATAATTAGAACATGAAAATAATAAATTGATTTAATTCTAATTTATTTCCTGATAACTTTATAATCAAATAATATTTTTCGTTATAATTTATATCATAATATTAATAACCTGAATGATTTCACAATACATCTATTAATTTAATATTCTTTTATATTATTAAAAAAATTAGATTTTAACATAATTTTTCAATTATTATTCCTGTAATATTGAATAAACCAGATTCTGGTGAAAAGTGAGTTCAGTAATTTAATGTAATGATTGAAGAATTATGAGAAACAAATTTAAATATTATGCATGATAACAATTCATTAAAAATAACAGCTCTTATTGAAACTGAAAATAGAAAGACACAAAATGGAAATAATTATCAGCGAAGTAGAAATCTAGTTATTTATTTCGATTAATTTCATACTTTGAAGAAAGATGTCGCCAGTTGCCATAAAATGTAACGATCGCATAAATTTGCATTCCATCCGCTAGGAACAGCACCGTCGCTTCCATAGAATGCGCGGTTTCGATTCGAAATTATAAAATATTCGTGC
>NC_046662.1:118043709-118048987 GCF_010883055.1 Belonocnema kinseyi | reverse complement strand
TTTATGGGGTTTTGCTCGAAAAACCTCATTTTTTACGGTTTTTTCATGGTTTTTTTAAAATAAAAAAAAATAAAGAAAAATTTTATTTTTTTGACTTCAGAAGCGAATTCTACGGGAAAAAATACATCGCAAACCATGTTTTGATTTTTTTTACAAAAATTTCAACCCACCATACGGCGATGAAAAGGCAGAAAATCGCGAAAAGTGAAAATTTGCTTCAAATTTGATTAAAATGACATTAAAATCAAGTTTTAAGATTTTAAACCGATTTATAAACATTGAAAATACTTTACTGGGGGTTTTTGAGGTCGCTGATCACGAATTTTAAGTCATTTTTTTCAAAAAACTACTCCCAGTCGAAGTAAGTGGACAATAAACGTGATAAATTTTTTTTTTTTTCAAAAAATCGATGTTTTGGATACTGTTCTGGAGGTTTTCCACAACATGAATCACAAAACTAGAACTTTTTTCGACCCTTGATCATAAAGTAAGACTTAGAACCTATGTATAGCGATATTCATGAACTCCATTATAATATTTTTAGCTTCTTTTAAGAAGTGCCTTAGAGTTTTAATGGGTTAATCAATTGAGTTTGTAGAATTTTCGCTAATACTTCGCAACTACGATAGTGAAATGTTGGATACTAGATATTGGCGATATCTATTTTTATTTTTGTCTTCCAAAAAATATTTTAAATAAAGTTTTAAAGGGTTTTACGCTTACGCACACGTTTCTCGACAAATGACCGGCGTAAAGGATTTCTGACACGCTTTTGACCTCTTTCTGAAGATGTTTCTCTCTTCATCATCCAGAAGTAATCTGCCAACATATTTATACCCAATCGTCCTTGAAATCTGCGTTCAAATTCCTTCAAGTCTTGGTGAAACCTTTCTCCTTACTCTTCACTAAAGTCCCCGTTGTTCTCAGGATATTGATCAATATGTGAATCAAGGAAATGAAGCTTCAAGTTCATTAGGCAGCCCAGTTTTTAAAAGTTGCGTACCATTTTTTTTACAATAGTTTTGTAATTTACGTCTTTAGTGTTACCCACAAATTTTGTTGATACATCTTTAAAACTAGACCATGCTGCTTTCTCATCATCTTTCATGGTTCTTTCAAAGTTTTCATCTCTAAATAGAGTACGAATTTCAGGTCCATCAAAAATATCTGCGCTTAGTTTACCATCTGTTTTGTGGTGAAATACTTGGCTCAAATATTCGTAGCATTCCCCATCTTGGCCATAGTTCATCATTTCAAGGACGATGGGGTATAAATATGTTGGCAGATTACTGCTGGATGATGAAGAGAGAAACATCTTAAGAAAGAGGTCAAAAGCGTGTCAGAAATCCTTTACGCCGGTATCCAACATCTCACTATCGTAGTTGCGAAGTTTTAGCGAAAATTCTACAAACTCAATCGATTAACCCATTAAAACTCTAAGGCACTTCTTAAAAGAAGCTAAAAATATTATAATGGAGTTCATGAATATCGCTATACATAGGTTCTAAGTCTTACTTTATGATCAAGGGTCGAAAAAAGTTCTAGTTTTGTGATTCATGTAGTGGAAAACCTCCAGAAAAGTATCCAAAACATCGATTTTTTGAAAAAAAAATCAATTTCTCACGTTTATTGTCCACTTACGCCGACTAGGAGTTGTTTTTTTTGAAAAAAATGACTTAAAATTCGTGATCAGCGACCTCAAAAACCCCCAGTAAAGTATTTTTAATGTTTATAAATCGGTTTAAAATCGTAAAACTTGATTTTAATGTCATTTTAATCAAATTTGAAGCAAATTTTCACTTTTCGCGATTTTCTACCTTTTCATCGCCGTATGGTGGGTTGAAATTGTTGTAAAGAAAAAAATAAAAACATGGTTTTCGATGTATTTTTTCCCGTAGAATTCGATTCTGAAGTCAAAAAAATAAAATTTTCCTTTATTTTTTTTTTATTTAAAAAAAAACCATGAAAAGACCGTAAAAAATGAGGTTTTTCGAGCAAAACCCCATAAAAAAGTAGCTGGACCCTACTTTTTTATTGCAAATTCGGATTCAGCGTCGAAAAATACATAAGAATATATAGGTCTGGTCAATTGCACAGACACTTTTGTTTTTTTGTGGGCCTGTGTAATTAATTACGATTTCGAAAGTATTTTTGGAAAAGTAATTATTTAAACAAATTATATTTGTTTTAACAGTTAAAAAGTGGAAAAATTTTTCTTTCTATACGCTATGAAGTCAGAAATATAATGCTATGTGTTCTATTTTATTGCAATTCTTTTAGTTACCGAAAAAACTGCTTTAGTAAATAAATATTGTTTAAAGAAAAAAAAATTATTATACAATAAAATAAATGTGTCAAAATTATATAATTATTTAACAGAAAGTAGCATGTGATACCAATTTGAATAAAATTGGACATCTCTGGCTCAACTGAAAATTTTTGAAAATAAACAATAATTAATTGTTCAAATAATTTCGTAATGTTTTTAGACAAATTTACTGCTTCAAACAATGACAAAATATTGCATTTCAATAAGAAAATAAGATTATTTTAAAAATTTCTGGGGAATAAATGATTGTTTAAATAATTAGCCTTTGTTTAAACAATTAAAAATTGTTTTAAAATTCATAGTAAATATTAAAATTGTATATTAATGATTATTTCTCAGAAAACGACGACGGGAATTGCTGAAAAATAACAATAAGCAAATCTGCGACATCTTATTCTAATTTTAATCTTTTCATTGCAAGTAACATATCGCTGGAATTGCAAATAAACGTACATTTCGAATATAATATTTTTAAATTGCTGATTACAATATTATAAAAACGATATGTCCCGTGTTTTATTCGTCATGAGGACAAAAGGGCTCCCTTCAGGCAATGCTCGACACAGGGCGAGAGTACGTCGAGCAGGTAAACCGCGATCAAATGAAAATCGCTCTGCTAAATATTTGGAAAAATTGGAGTTAATTTAAAAGATATTTAGAACTTTTACTCATAAATATCTCTTAAAATTATATACATTTTTGTAACATTTAAAAAAATGTTGCTAACTTAATTCAAGTGCCTTATTATCTACTAATGTATTTTTTGTTTGAAAATTTTTCAAATGTTTTGAAATATTTTTTAATTTTCTCTTAGATTTCATTATTTAAATTAAAAAATTGGTTCAAATTTTTCCATGTTTACATTTTGAAATAAGATATAAGAAATAAGACGCTTGTTTGAAAATAGGTATATTTAATAACAAAATAAAAAATGTCCTATTCATATTTAGAAGAAATAATTTAGCACGAAAGTTAATTAAGAATTATTGAAGTTTTCAAGGCGACCTCAAAGTCAAATCAGAAACTGGTTCAAAAATTTCAAAATTGGAAAATGTAAAGTTGAAATTTTTTCAAAATAAATAATTTTCAATATGAAGCAATTAAAATTCGACAATTTGCAAATGAAAGCTAAATTGAATGTTTCAATGTTTGTAAATGTTTTAATTCAGTATTCAATATGAAAATTCAGAGCTCTAAAACTGTAACCATTCAAAAACTTCGAATTTTTATTTATTTTTATTTTACACAATGCAATTTTAAACTTTTTAATTTCATCTTGTTCATTTAAAATAAGGGCCAGATTTTGAGGCGTGCAAGCCGTGCGGTTGCACAGAGCGCCATGGTTGAGGGGGAAGGAGCATGCGATTTTACTCCCTGCCTTCCTCGACCTGTGTTTTCAGGTTTTTGGAAAGGTGACAACTTGGTACCTGTTTGTCCAAGTCTAGTCTTAAGATCCGTAATAGCTTTTTCACTTATCCATTCAAAGATCTGAAGTAAGATTGTCTTTCGATGATTATTTCTTACGATACTTGGTAAATTTATAATAATTATTGATCATTTAAACAATTTTTATAAACATATTGAGAGGTGAGGTATTTTTCAACTAATAAGCACAATTTGTTTACGAAGTTAACTATGATTGTCTTTGCTATGACTCTTTCCTAAGGTATTTGTTAAATCTAGAAGAATGGTTAATTAATTAAAAAACTTTCATAAGAAATTCAGAATTTGGCTATTTTTCAAACGAATGGGATCAGTTCTTTTTACAAATTTAATTAAGAACGTCTTTCCGAATTAATTATAATAATCGCATTTTCAAAATTTATTATTTAAACTACTTTCATGAGCAAATTAAGAGTTTGGGCATTTTTGGAAGAATAGGCCTAATTTGTTTACGGAATCAATAAAGAATATATTTCCAATCACATTTTCCTACGACACCTTGTAAATTTACAATAATGGTTTATTATACACATAAATTTCATAAACAAATTCAGAACTTAACTTTTTTTTAGGTTTTGAATCATTTGAATATTTTAAACAAATTAATTTTTATAAGAAAATGTATGCACTATATATTTAATAAGAATTAAAAAAGAAATTAAAACTCTATAATGGTAAAAACTTTCATTTTCATTAGTTTCAGTAAGTATCTATATTTATTAATTTCTTAAAGTAATTTCATAATCTCTTCAGTTAAATCTTTTGCTTCATCAAGATTTTCTGTAGTATATTTTCTCTTGCAATACTTGCAATACTTATTGCAATATGATTTTTATGTTTAAATCCACGCTGGCACAGAAGTCTCTCAACTTCACATTCTATGCGCATTTGAAATTTGTTCTTTACTAAGGCGGGCCTAAAATCAGTGCATTAATTTGAGTACAATTAAATTACAATGCGGCTACATACGAGGTTAATGGAACTACTCGCATTTTCCTAAACATTTGATAAAAATGTTTAGTGTTGCACAATCATTTATTCTGCATCGTGAGAGGGTACCCACGCGAATCCGTGTACAAATAGAAGTTATTGAAGTAAAAATGATTATTGTGGTATTTTATTGATTTTCATTTACAAATAAAATAATTGCAAGCAAAGTCAAAGTATGTCCATTCAAAAATGTGCACTAACTTATTTAAGTCCAATTGATTTTGACTTAAATTGGCATTATTAAAAGCTGACATTATTAAAACTTAAAATGACATTATTAAAAGAACGGTTAAATGCCATAGAAATCGGACCAATTTCACAGGTTTCGCAAAGACTTCGCATAGATTTAAAAGATTTTATAAAGTCTTTTATTATTCGGCAATTAAGATTTCAAATATTTCGGGTCGATTTAAGAGACTGCATAAAGACTTCAATCATTTTAAAAAGATTTCATCAAGGTTTTATTAATTTAACAAATATCACCGAATATTTCAAAAGTATTTCAAATAATTTGCA
>NC_046662.1:118040775-118043609 GCF_010883055.1 Belonocnema kinseyi | reverse complement strand
ATTAAATGATTTCCCAAAGAGTTCAAATATTTCAGAAAGATTTCAGATAGATTTCAAAGATTGAACCAAAGATTTCAATAATTGCCTGATGATTTTGCAAAGATTTTTAGAGAATTCACTAAGATTTCAGAAAGATTTCACAAAATTTTCGATTATTTCCCAATCACTTTAAAGATTTCACAAAACTTACAAATATTTCACGAAGATTTAAAATAGATTTCAAAGGTTGAGCAAATAATTCCAATGACTTCCTAATGATTTTACAAAGATTTCAAACATTTTGGAAAGATTTAGGATATGTTTAGAAGATTTCACAGATATTTCCATTATTTTACAAAGACTTCTATTATTTGACAAAGTTTTAAAAAATCTCAAAAATTTAAAACATTTTGAATAAACTTAAAAAAGTTATTTCGCGAAAATTTCACGAAGAATTTACAAAGGTTTCAATAATATCTCGAAGATTTTATGAAGAATTTACCAAAATTTCAAATATTTCGCAAAGGTTTCGGATAAATGTAAAAGAATTCGGAAAGGCTTCTATTATTTCACATAGATTCCAGATAGATTTCAAAGATTAAACAAAGCAAGAAAGAATTGAAAGGATTCTATATCCTACGATCGGATGAGTTTAAGCAAAGATATTATTGTCTTTTGTTTAAGCATTTTATTTACGAGTAGGCAAATCAAGACTTTGGCCCTCCCTGGTCGATTTCTATGGGAGGCATTGGCCCCTGTGTCCCCTTGGGGGTCCACCGCCTCTGATGGACATTGGAATATGAGGGGACTAGCCTCATGCTACCTAACTTGGGCGCGGGGATGGATCGTAAGTTACAAGGGGAAGTGGACCATGTTGGTTTCCAAAAGCAATAGAAGCTTAGCAATCCAAGATCTAGGTAGAACAGCCCGCTGGTTATTTAGATCCGGCAACGACATGCCTATTCTGCCGTGATTTGGAAAAACACCGTTAACTGCAAATCGGATAAAGTCACCTGAAGCAATTAACGGTAGGCGGCTCAAGGGCCTTATCCAAAATGCAGTTAACGGTGTTCTTCCAAATCAAGGCAGTATTTCTCTCCTATTCGTATGGACATATCAAATACTAAGATTTTAAAATTTTTTTACGATATTGAGTAAGTTCTAATTGAATTTGCTTGAAATTTAAGAAAAATACATATATTAAAAGATTTTTGTATCAGAATCTCTGAAAAAATGACCAACTTCAATTTTTAAAATTAGACTAATTTAGAGTGATCAAAATTGAATAACGTAATTGAAAAATAATTTTTAATTCGAAGCGATTACAATTTTAAAATTAAAAATTGGTCAAAGTTAAAGCTTTATTATCTAATGAAAATGATGTAAAATATTAATGATATTGAATAACTTCTAATATATAGAATCTATTGAATTGAAGATCATAGTCTAATTATTATTATATAAACTCCTTATCTTTAATAACACAATAATGAATTTAAATTTAAATAACATGCATCAAAATAATTAGGTATAATTATTCACAGTATTAATTATAAATTAATTAATAATAAGAACTGGAGATAATAAATAAAAAATTATCTTTATTATGATAACATTTTCTAGTTGAGAAAATCATTAAAGCCAAAGCTTAGTTAAATAATTAATTTTAAAGGAGTAGATTTGATGCACTTTTCTTAATTTATTATTTTATTTTGTATTATTGTTACCAACTCCGATCTTCTCTACCGACTTTATCAAAATGTACCCTGTTTTACCAAGTAAGTGGCAGGTAAGCCACCTTTCATTTTAGTTCCCGAAAAATAACAATAAGGCAAACCGGGCGCGCTTTTAGACCTTTAATTTTAGTTCCCGGAAGGCTAAGGCAAACAGGGCTTAGAATAATATAATTAGTAATTAATTTATAATCAATACTGTGAATAATTATACCTAATTATTTTGATCCATGTTATTCAAATTTAAATTCATTATTGTGTTTTTTAAGATAAGGAGTTTATATAATAATAATTAGAGTATGAATTTCAATTCAATAGATTCTATATATTAGAAGCTATTCAATATCAATATTATTAATGTTTTACATAATTTTCATTAGATAATAAAGCTTTAACTTTGACCAATTTTTAATTTTTAAATTGTAATCGCTTCGAATTAAAAATTATTTTTCAATTACATTATTCAATTTTGATCACTCTAAATTAGTCTAATTTTAAAAATTGAAGTTGGTCATTTTTTCAGAGATTCTGATACAAAAATCTTTTAATGTATGTATTTTTCTTAAATTTCAAGCAAATTCAATTAGAATTTAGTCAATATCGTAAAAAATTTTAAAATCTTAGTATTTGATATGTCCATACGAATAGGAGAGAAATACTGCCTTGCTTTGGAAGAACACCGTTAACTGCATTTTGGATAAGGACCTTGAGCGGCCTACCGTTAACTGCTTCAGGTGACTTTTTGCGATTTGCAGTTAACGGTGTTTTTCCAAATCACGGCATAATAGGTATGTCGTTGCCGGATCTATATAACGAGCGAGCTGTTCTACTTAGATCTTGGATTGCTAAACCTCTATTGCTTTTGGAAACCAACATGGTCCACTCCCCCTTGTAACTTATGATCAATCCCCGCGCCCAAGTTAGGTAGCATGAGGTGCACGATTGCCGGTCGGATCACTTCGGCGATTCTATTTATATCTCTATCTGCTTTGAAATATAATGAAGAGATTGGGATTTTAATATTTCCAGATTTCGATGCTGGCGATACTCCTGATTTGAATAATTCGCGCGCCTCTTTATATGCGTATATTGTGAGGTTATGTTATTTCAAGTATAAAATAT
>NC_046662.1:118039633-118040675 GCF_010883055.1 Belonocnema kinseyi | reverse complement strand
TTGCCCAAATATTTTACTGTTTGTTGCGAGCCAATCTCGGGTAGGATATTATTTTGCGAAATTGATAACAAAATATTGCGAGGTGATATTGTATTTATTTTAAGAAACTTTTTAAATATAACTCTGTACAATTGTTGTAAGCCTTGTGTGTTGTTGCGAAAAATAAATTTGAAATTCCATAATGCGCACTCGAAGTGGGGAAAGTAGAGCAGGGAAGGGTGGCCGAGGAGCTCGAAGTGTGACCACGAGAAAGACAAGCGATGCAAAGGTCGCGAAGGTGCAGGCAGGGACAAGTTCGGGTTCTGGCAGCCAGAAAAGGGCTGCCAGGAAATATAGGTCGGTCGGTAGTCGTGGAGTTGGAAATGTTCGCGGCCGCGGTTTAGAGAACAGAGGCGATGTGAATATAGATTCTGAAAAAGAAGCCGAGGGAAATTCTGTTGAGGATTTTCAGCATGAAGGGGAGGACAACGAAGAAAGAATGGAAGTAAGAGTAGGGCCAGAGGTCTTAACAGATAGACCAGTAACAATTTATCGCCCGCCTGTTATACGACCCGGTATTGCGCGCTCTTCTTGCTCGGATGGCGGCGGCTCGTCTAGCTGCAGCTCGGGGATGTTTTCACCCCCTCAGAAGGAGCCCGAAAATCCGATCCCATTCAAAGCCGCTCTCGAATTTCTTCCAAAGAGTTTTGATGGAGAAAACATGCCGGTGGGTAGATTTATCAGCGATTGCTTATTTGCACGGGATTCAATTGCGTCAAAAGATCGACATTACTTATTTTTAATGGTTCGTTCTCGAATAGTTAAAAACGCGTTTGATTCATTACAGGACCGCGACCTTCATAACTTAGAGGACTTGCTTAAACATCCTAAAAATACATTTACAGAGCACCGAAGTTTGAGCCAATTGAACACGGCTCTTGCTACGGTAGCACAACGTGAAGGAGAAAGTGTAGTGCAATACGGATCGAGAGTTAGTAAGGTACTGGCGAGCCTGATTGAATTAATCGAAGATAAAAATGATCCCGAAGCTGCGCGTTATATG
>NC_046662.1:118038443-118039533 GCF_010883055.1 Belonocnema kinseyi | reverse complement strand
AAAATTCTCGACAAATCTAACATATACATTTATTCGCTTACAGGAATGATTATCACTTAAACCATATTCATGCCGATCTGCCCTGAAATGTTGCTTGCCAATGTTTTTACTTTTCGCACGAATATTTTATAATTTCGAATCGAAACCGCGCATTCTATGGAAGCGACGGTGCTGTTCCTAGCGGACGGAATGCAAATTTATGCGATCGTTACATTCCCCTTTTTAATAAAAAGGCACTTTCATAAAGTGTCTTTTTCAACAAACTCATAGGGAATGTCGTATTAAATTTGGTTCCCATTTTCCAATGATGAAAATTTGCTCTTCACCTTTTACTTTTCAAATCTTAGGAGTTAGGAATTTAGTGGCTTTTTATGAATAGACCTTTTGTGTTGCCATTGGTTGCGTTGGAAATCTGCCATTAGGAAGGTAAGTTTAACTATAGTTAAGCTTTCTACTACTTTTAATTCTAGGTACGTGATACTTTAAAACAACATGATGGCTGTCAGCTGTCATAATATTTATATAAATATGTAAGTACAGTAAATATAAGTAAAATTGCAATAAAATATAGGTTTAAACATATTTCCCTCCTCCTTTACTTTAGCTCTACTTATTTTCATCCTATCGTTTGGTTATCCTATCTTATGGTTATTTTAACTATCAACATCTTATCGAAAAGGAAAGTCTGTAAGTATACTCAACTAATAATTGGTTTATTTTTCTGGGTCTGACCGGGTCCATTTAAAGTTCAGAAATTCAAATTCATTTCATTAAAAATTTATTTAATGATATTTGTTTATAAAATCGTTCAATAAAATGTTAGCTGAAATTCGATTTAGCGAATTCGATTTTCCACTTCCTTCCTTATTTTATTTAGTTTTACTTATTTTGGGATTGGCAAATCAAATTATTATTATTATTATTAATTTTTTTTTGTTAGTATAATATTTTCTAGGACATTCTTTGAAATTTTGAATCGAGAGTTTTTTATTAGGAGCATATTCGGTATGAAGGGGACCCCATGCCTAGGATTCATTCACGAAACTTGTCACTTCTCCCTCCCTTAAAAGATGAAATTTATGACCACGCA
>NC_046662.1:118032128-118038343 GCF_010883055.1 Belonocnema kinseyi | reverse complement strand
GATAGAGAGAAAATGTAATTTAGAAGAGAGAGAAAGCACGAAAGAGGGGGGAGCTAAGGACCGCTACGACGGTACCGAAACTCCCATCGCCGAAGTCAGAGATGAGAAGCAATCTTGCCCTCGGACGCGTTCGGTTCTCTGGCAAATTTGTACAATTCGCAATTCTGAATAAATTCATTTGGTTAATCTAATATCACAAAATCTATAGTTGTCGGTTCATTTTGTTGCCTAATTATCCGTTTTCAGAAAGAAGAGTTTCATCGAAAGGTTTGGGTTTCTAAACCCTTAATTGCGGTAACGAGCCAATGGAGCCGAACAGGATCTATTTTAATAAATCAACGCGAAATTTTTGAACTTTTAAATTCGGGATAATTCCGCGCCAAATTCGGCTCCGCGTGTTACAAAAATACGTGATTAACTAGACCATTGTAAGATTCAGGGCTTATGCACTACTAATGGAGGTTACGAGTTTTTATATACAGGATCTATCTGAATGCCTTCGGATAATTTCTCAGAGCTTCTCAGAAGCTTGAGAATCTTTAGCATCTACTATGAGATTTATATCGGCAGGGAAGATTTAATTTAGATGTTTTGGCGCAAAATTAAATTTCGGACTTGAAAAACCAAATTTAAAAATCGGGTTTTTATCGAAGAAATTGCAGTAATATCCTCATTATTTTTATTTGGTAGAGAATTCAAAGGTCGATAATATATGTTTACGTTATGATTTTTAGAGATGTGGAAGGTGATTAAAAAAATTGAAAACCAAAATTCACCTTTTTTATATTTCAATTTTCCCGTCAAAATACATGGAAATGGTTTTAATAGATTTGGTTTTAAATTATTGACGCAATCAGCAATTTATATTGTAGAACGATTTATACAACATTTCTGAATTATAGACAATATGGTTTTGCAATATTGAAGCAATGGTACCGTAATGATCCGTAAGCTAAGTGGCGTTCAATGAAAGAATGCGTTGAGGTTGACGTGATGCGCATTCGCGCGCTCTCTTCCAGCAAGATGGTGGGGGTAAACGGGAAAACTTTCTCTGTTCAGTTTCGCCAATTCGGCTCTCCAATTGAACTACACATGCGTCGCATCGGCAGCCTCATTGGCTGTTAATGGCACACTTTTTTTGATCAATTTATAATAATAAATAATCATTCTAGAATTAATCTAATTAATTTCCAAATCGCAAAATAGTTCTTTAGAGTGAAAGGTAAATAATTTCTTTAATTTCAGCCTTTGCAAATAAATAATTAATTTTAAAATCAAAGGTAGGAATACCTTTTTTTAGAAATGTAAATTTCAAATAATTCAGTATATTTTTAATAATTTATAATTATTACTGGGATTGTTACAGCCCCCCCCCCTGCATGGGTCAAATTTTTACTCTACAATCCTATGTGAAAAGAATAATGAAGAAAGTATTCTCAGTCAAATAAAAAGAATGATGACATGCAGGTGAGTGTCAGTCATGGAGAATAGACATAAGGAGACCAATCTAGTGGAATTAGTGGAACTAAAAATGAACACTTTTCTGTTGCTAGATATACACCTAGGGCGAATGAAACGGCTCATATCCAAATCAACCATCTCCATCTCCGACAGGAACAAGTCCAAATCTCCTTTCGCCACAACACCCTGGTGACTATATAATATATATAAGGATAAGGAATCCAGAGAAGCAAAGAGGGCCCGAAAAGGCGAAATAACACCGTTCCCAAGGACATTGAAAATTCAGTCTAGGACCCGACAAGTATTCACAGTTAATATATCTAATCCAGACGTGACAGAGGGATATCTCCCTCGAGTAAATACTCCTTCAGGGATATTCCTTGGCGAAGCTGTAGTAACCTCCAAAGAAGGAGTGTGCCATGTCGTTATGATGCCTATGAATTCCCAGGACAAGGCAAGTCCGACTGCGAATATGAGGACATAACTCCAGAAGGACATTCGAAAACAACTGACTTTAAAACAAATCGTGCCGAAAGGGTAAAAAATGTCCTACATATATCTCATTTGTCCGACAAGGAAATAGAGCATGTGCATAGATGGGTGGAAGAGTTCCTGGATATATTTCAGCTAACTGACGAGAGAATCTCTTGTACTAATTTACTACAACACCGCATTCCAACAATAGATGGCAAGGTTGTCGCAAAAAAAACCCTACAGAGGACCTCAGTTAACATCAGAGGAAGTGCTCAACTGGTGGAAAGCTCAATACTTCTTCAGTATTCAACTTGGCCAGCGGATACCACCAGGTGGAAACCCATACGAACGACAGAACCAAAACCGCCTTCTCTATGGTAAGGGGACATTATGAGTACCTAAGAATGCCCACGGGTATAAAAAACGCCCCTGCTACCTTCCAACGAATGATGGATAGCGTGCTAACAGGGAGGTACGGAACTGAAGCATTCATTTATCTGGATGACATCGTTCTACACTCAGAGTCAATCGACAAACATGAATGTAGAGACAAAAGAATATTCGAGAGGCTTCTGAAAGCCAACCTTAAACTCCAGCCCGACAAGTGCGAATTCTTACGCACTGAGGTGGCCTATTTGGAACACATTATTGGCTGAGATGGTGTACGACTTAACCCAGAGAAGACCGTGGCTATCAAGAATTTCCCCGTTTCAAAAACCGTAAAGAATGTGCGCCAGTTCTTGGGCCTATCAGGGTACTATCGACGATTCATCAAGGATTATGCGAAAAAGACAAAACGGCTAACTGAACTTTTAAAAAAGAATGTACTCTTCCTTTGGGGACCCGAGAAAAACGAGAGTTTCTGACAACTCCGACAATACCTATGTAGTAGCCCTAAACTACAATACCCAGATTTGGACAAACCCTTCAAGCTAACTACAGATGCTTCGGATTACGCAGTCGGAGCCGCACTTCCTCAGGAAAGAGAGAAAATGGATATGGAATTAGCCTATTTTCCAAAATATTGGACGAGTGCGAGCTGAAATACGACAAAGTAGAAAAGGAGTGTCTGGCCGTCCTATATGCAGTCGGGAACTTTCGGTCATATTTGTACGGCAGGGAATTCATTCTGGCATGTGGCCATGAGCGAGTACATTGGGCCATATATGTGGATAATCCAGGATCATGAATGATAAAGTGGAGGTTAAAACTGAAAGATTACCGATATACTTTCGAGTATAAGAAGGGGAAGCTGAAACGAGGAGTCGAAGCCTTATCGGGGAATCCTACTCCAGAAGGAGAAATCCAGAATCAGGCCGAATCAGAACGCAAAACTCGTTCTCGAGCCTTCAGAATTATAGGTACCTTTAAACCAACGAAGGCTAAGCCAAGTCAGACAACAAATAGAATACAAGGAACCTTCAAGCAGTAGCGAATCCAATAATGTTGCGGAAGTAGAGACCGCAATAAAAGCCCTACATGAAGCTTATAAAGCAGGAATTCAGAAATTGCGATCAAACACCGATTCAAAATTCGTAATCAGATCTGCGACATAATGGATTCCACGGTGGAAAACCAACGACTGGAAAACGTATGAAAATAAACCAGTCAAAAACCGTGAAGAATTCGAAAACCTAGACACCGCCCAGAAAAATCTGGATGTAACCTGGAATCACGTGTCCTTCCATCAAGGAATAGAAGGGAATGAGGCAGCTAATCGACTAGCTCGGGAGGGAATAAAGAAGGATCCCACTCTATCTATTTATGTTCCAAGAGAAATGGAAGTTGATCCTGAATTACAAATCTGTAATGTGTACCCTACGATAAAAAACCTGCTCGCTCAAACGACCGATAGTGAAGAGAGTGAAATAGAAAAAGAAAATCAAGGGCAGAACTCAACACAAGAACAGTCCAACGCATCTAGTCTAAGAAAAGAGTTGCAGATATCAAGGAATCGTCCTACGGCCAAACAACCACGTCCAATCCCTGCATCAAAATAAACGCACCATATATTGATCTACCGACATTAACATTACCTTACTAATGCATAGAAAATACGGCAGACAACCCCATCACTGTTGGCCCTCTCGGTCCTACCATAACTCATAAATGGACCGAACCCCTAACTTATAAACACGACAACTACGCTCATTTTATTTCAGAGGATTGTGAGCCTGAAAAATCCAATAGCAAGACTCCTGATCGCTACTGAAAGTTTAGATGTTTAAGACATCTGGAATAGCAGACCAAAAATAGGGCAAGTTTTGGCTATACCCCATGGTCAACATAAAACTTATTCAATTGTGGTTCAACAGAGACACAATGATGATGTTGACTGGCACAAAGTGACCAAAGGATTGCAAAACTTATTTACAGCCTTAAAACGGAATAATCAATCTACTTGTAGGATGGCTAATTCAGGAGACCTGTTAGGGTCACTCCTTCAGTATAAGATGGCAGAAGTAATGTCAAGGATTCGCTTCGAACATCCAATGTCAATAGCCTTATGTCATGGAATAATTGAGGTTTCAGCAGAGGATCTGCGATCCAAAATCATCGCAGAATATCACGGAAGTCTGATAGCTGGCCATAAAGGAATCGCCAAGAGGTATAGACGGCCCAGTGGGCACAAAGTTTGGCGACGTTTTTACGATATTTTTACGACATCTTCACAATAACTTTGCGACATCCTATGTCCATGTCGTTAAGGTGTCTTTACGATATCGTAAAGACATCGCCAAATTTTGTGCCCATTGGGGGATTAGGGAAAGATATACGTGGCCAGGACTTCGCAACGATGTAACAGAACACATCCGTGATTGTAAGAGCTGCCTTGAAAATAAGCTCGTGCGTGCGTGCCTGCCAAGTGGGAACCGTCATATACTTACTATGCAAGATAACTTTAGTTAGTACTGTATGGCCGTTCCCATACCAGATCTAAAACAACTACAATTGCTCACGCTGTAGCTACAACCTTATTTTCACAATATGATCACATCGTCTTCTCGAACTATGTCAAGCAGTATGCAAATGACTGAAGACTGGGATCGATTACTCCCTTTCACCATGGTTGCTTATAATACCTCAGTGCATGAGGCCACAAATTTTACACTTTATGAAATGGTGTTTAGAAGAATGTCCAGATTTCCAACCTTACTCTGCTAAAATTTTAACGAAGGCTAAATTAAGATCTAGAGAAATATATGATCGAAAGTATCGACCCCTAAACGCGAAACTAGGTGATCAGGTTTATGTAGTCAGAGACGTAAGGGAAGGGAAATTAGACAGTCGTGCCGATGGCTCTTTTACTATTGTAGGGTTCACCGCTAACAACAATGTAACCCTGGTAACTGATGATGGAAAGCGATTCACTCAGCATGCTGATAAGCTCCTCGTGACTCATTGCTGAGTTTGGGAGGGTATCTACGTCATAATTGGAGAAACGCTGAAGTTGGAAATACACCATGGAGGGTCGAAAACAGTAAATAAATCTACACGATCATACGATCGGTTTTTGAATTCTGATGGTTTACGTTCAACTTCCCCGAATACCCTAAAAGTATCTAACTACCTTTTCTTTCCAGATAAAAATACTGGAGATGGAACTCCTGAAGATATTAATTTCAACTCTGCTTATTCCCGTCTCACAGGCAAACAATGAAGATTCTGGATATCGAGTTACTCCATTCCAGAATAGCATCAGGGTGTATTTTGAATATTTAACACCAATGAAGAGAATAACATGCACATGGAGAATAGTTACCTTCCTTCAGTTGGATAAGGTACACGAAGCATTAATCGGATATCAAATTCGATACAAGAACCTACCCAAATATTGTCAACCTTTGTTGGGCTATGGATGCGATAGCGCTATTAAGGAATATCACCTGGATGCCAAGAACTGCCGCTGAGAACGCCCAAAAGCAAATCGAAGAAGAAAATATGGAATTGAGCCATCATTTCAAGAAAGAATACCCCCAAGGTTACCCTCTGGAATGAGAGTGAGGCGTACTGCACCAATGTTGGGATTCATCGGAGGAATTGTTGGACCCGTTGCTGGACCCGAAGCAAACAGCTGGAGAAAGAACAGAAGACAATGCGAGGAGAACTCACGCAGATGATATACAAGACCAAACAGGCTGATCAAGCCATGTATACCTTGAATGTGACGGAAATGTTACAGAACATGCTTCACTCCCTAGAGGTGGGATTGAATGAATACATAATACCAAAGATATTAGGTCCTTGATACGGCATGGGTCAGTGGTGGGGATGGCCGA
>NC_046662.1:118010006-118032028 GCF_010883055.1 Belonocnema kinseyi | reverse complement strand
ACTACATTTTTGACTATATCGAGGTGCTGCCCTCTTCAACTTTTCACCGTTTCTATGGCAACCGCGTCCTCCTAGCACGGCAGGCGAGGTGGGGTCGGGGCGCACACCGAAAGATGTTGAATTCCAAACCGAACGTGATTTTTTGTTTCTCGTTCTCGCGTTCGCCTTCGGAATCACTATAGCAATCTTTGCTATAGTTGAGTCGGTTGGCTGGCTCTTTACGGCCTGTACGCTAAAAATGTTATGAACACTGATTTACCTAATTATATTCAAATTAAAGAGAGCCTCCAAATATTCTATTTATTATTATTTTAAATTTTCGAGACAATAAATAAATGTAAAAAAATCCTTTTCGTACTTTAGAATTTTAGTTAAATTTCTAAAATTATTTTTAAAAACTAATCTTAAAATTTAAAAGAAATTAAAATAAATTAAAAAATTTATTTAAATTACAAATTAAATAAAATTTAGTTGGATTTAAAATTTAAATAAAATTCAGCTAAATTCAACATTTAAATGAAATTTAGGTGAACTTGAGAATTAAATAAAGTTTAGATAAATTAATTTTTCCTCTGGTTTCTTTTCAAAGAGAATTTTTCTAGATACTAAGTAAACAGTTTTAAAACAATTCTATTCGTACTTCAAGATTTATTGTAGTGCAATTTTAAAAATTATTTTATAAAACTAAATTTAAAGATTGAATACAATTCAGATCATTTCAAAAAATACAGAAAAATACATGTTGGTTTGTTTCTTGGCTTCGACAATGGAGAGCATTCAAATAAGCTGGAGAAATTAAAAAAATTCCCTTATTTTTATAATAATTCGTTAAATTCAACAAAAAAAAACTCAGGAAAGTAATTAGGACTCACAGTTCTAAAGTTTTTGGTTTGAAACTTTTCAGAAGTCGACAATGTCAAAATATAAAAGGAAGCGTTTAAACTTCAGCATAACTATTTTGCATGGAAATACTTTACTATCCCACAATTTTATTTCAAATTAGAAGTATGTTAGCAATTAAATAATTATTCCATTCAAAATTATTCAGTTTCGAAAATTGGATTATAATTTCATAGTCTTTGAAATTAAAAGGTTTAAATGAGATAAATTTGAAATGAACACAATTAAAATTACAGTGTAATTATTTTCTTTTAGAAGCGTAAGAATAAAATAATGATTATTGAAAGAAACTAGTTTATAAATTTAAAATTCAAAATTTCAGTATTTGTAAAATTTCGAATATTCTTCGAGTATAACCTGTGAATTCAAATTATTTAATTTTAAACGTTTTAAATGAAATCACTTATGATTCCGCAATAAATTTTTTTCAGCTTTAGGATATAAATAATCTAAAGCTGCAATAAGCAGATTATTCAATGTCAAACCTCGTGAAAAATTGGAATTAATATAAAGCCTTTGAAATCGAAAACTTTTTATAAGGTGAAGAATTTTAAATTGAAAGGTTTTAATAGATTTTCAATTTAAAACATTCAAATTGAGTAATTTTATAAATAGAAAGTTTAAGAATTGTATTATTTGAAATTTTTTTATAGAGTTGAGAAATTAAAAATCTGCCCGCCTCGCGTGCACATTTTCGTCGCGCGCGGCTCGCTTCGCTCGGAAGTTTGAGCGCGTCTAGGGCGCGACGGTCGAATATTTATTCTTTGCATTTGAAATGCTTGAAAACAACTTTATCAAAAAGATCTCTTTTAGATGGCAGTATTTATATGCGTCTTCATATTCTGAATTGTCTACTGAATTAAGTATAGTCAAATATTAAGTTTCTCAAAGCTCTGTAGGCTTTGAGGTACTCATTCTCATCGTGACACTCGCGCTGCGCGCTCGATTTCCGACAGACATTTGTAAACAGGTTTTGTTGGATTTCTTTTTCGTAACGTTCATCGTTTTTCCACACATTTTTTTCATTTTTTTTTTCAACGTTATTTTTCACAAATAAAACAAATCTATTTTCGTATCCTACATAGTTTGTCCACAAAATGGATTTTTTTATTTTCGATTATTTTTTGTGCATCAAAATTTGAATTTTAGATTTTTGAAGAAAATCCAAAAATTGGTTATGATAATCTTGTAGGGCGTTCAAAAAGAAATGTTTTTCTTTTTTTGACTTTTTTCATATCGTGCGTTTTTCGGGTTCAAATTTTGATTTTCGATTTATTAAAAAAATTTTGAAAACGCTATGACTCTGAGAATTTTCTTTTTACCGAAAAAAGGCATTAGGACAAATTGTTTGTTCTTTTGAATACTATGAATATCCGTACATAGAATTTTAAAATTCAGAAAAAAGTTGTCTTAAAAATTTTCAAAATGCGCTGCACTATTTGAATTTTCATCAAAAATGGCTGGTTCACGAACTCGTCCTTTCTTTTAGGACCTAAAAAAAGTTTGCCTAAGATGAATTTGATTCGTTCATTTTTTCGAGAGTTATCGTGTTTACGGACGGACGGCCGGACGGACAGACAGACACTATCGTGAAAACCTGATTAATTGTTTAGGATTTGATTCTTAAATTCAGAATTTTTTCAATGCTTTACATTTTTAATTTTACACTTTCAAACCTTTTTGTTTAATTTGAGTCATCGAGAGAAAAAAATATTACATTTTGGTAGACACGACTTTTTTTGCGTAAAAAAATTAATTTAGGAAATACCCCGCGCGCCAAGGTGAACAATCCGTTGAGAAGGAAAAATGGGTTAAGCCAAATCTGCTGTTTGCGTGAAGAAACTCACTATTTTCGTTTTGACGTGAGTCTTCTTTACGTATACGCTGCAACGCGAAAATGACCCTAACGTCAACCTTTAGAGAGTAACTTTTTTCTCCAAGACGGCAGAAATAATCACGGCTTATCATATTGAAAAAAATTATTTGATAACAAAATTTCGTCACTTATTTATTACATGAAAACATTTGTTTTTGTTTACAAGGTTTAAGAAGTAAGAAAAAAATCTTCCTTTTTAATTTAATAAACTCAATATTGAAATGGAAGTTTTAATATCGTCAGAAATAAATATTCATTTTAACTTCAAGTACCTAGATGACAGTTTTCAATTAAGATCTTTGAAAAGGAGTATACAATTTTTGAAAAAATAAGTCTGACAAAAAAGTGCCAGATCATGTATTTTTTGGTTCGATTCATAATTTTATTCAAATATGAAATTCCTTCCTAATTTCTTTTTAATTATGCAAGAAATAAACATTGTCAATATCTTTTTCAAATAAAAAAGTGGGGTTTTTTGCATGATTGTTGTTATTTTTCTTAAAAAACATTTTTTGTTAATGAGGTAATTAATTTATAATGCATAAGCCTTTAAAATTTTATAAAAGAAACTGAAAGTTAATCTAATATTTAAATTATTAGAAAATAAATTTATTTACGAACAAATCTAAAAAAGCAAGTTTTTTATTAAAGGAAAGAATTTAAAATAATTATTTTAGCAAAATAAAAATTTTTTAATGCAATTAAATATGCAAACAGTTAGACAAGTAAATACAAACAAAAGCTTGATCGACTAGCTGCAAAGTATAGTTTTCTATACATGACCGATGGAGAACATTTTAAAGTTTTAACTTATTTTTCTCAAGAAATAAAAAATAAAGAAATAAAGGAAATAATTAAAGGAAACTAAATAAAAACTAAGGAAACTTATATATTTATTAAAAATAAAATAAAAACAGCGTCAAATTCTTTTAAAAAATATAGACTATTGAAGTACATAATAGTTCTGTGAATTTATAGCATTGATTTATATTATTTATCATGGTTCCGGTTTAAAAAATGTAATTAGCTCATGTATTAAAACAACAAAAAGACGAAAATTATGGCAATTTTTATGTCAAGTTTTAGTATTAAATGATAATAAAAAAAAATTAGAGAAACTTTTTTTGTAAGATTGAGTCACTTCTTATTTCAATTTGAAAAAATGGTTCATATTTATAACATGACCTTAGCTGAACTGTAGAAGCAAGCCGTAATTGCCTTTCACTTTCGAAAATGCTTCTTCACTTTCCTACTAATTTCCAAAAATAATTATAACTTAAATAAAAAATAAACCTTTTAATTAAAATTTGTTATTACTATTTTATACTAACATCTTTGCTACATTTTGGGCATAATTTTGATTTCAAAAAGTCTTTAGAGTTTTCGAATTCCTTGAAGACCTTTTCTACTCAATTAAAATTATTTTTCCATTTACTCATGAAGTAAAATTAGATTATTACCATTTTGGATTTCAAATGCACTATAATTTGGCGCGACCGAATATATAGCTGCCTGTCGCGCCTCTACAAACATGTGGCGGAACCAATCGGTACATGTCGCGCCTATACAAGTATGTGGCCGAACTAAAAGCAATATATATATGCAGGACCACAAACTTGCCCGCCGCGTTAACTACCGGAATGTGGTGCAACTAAACTCATGCCGTATCTAGGACCTAATATCTTTGATAGTACCTGCCACTGAATTACTGGATTTGATCCACTACGCAAGAGAAAGGAAACTACATCCGGCCTATTTGACCTCCGACCAACTGGAGCCCATATTGTCATGGACAACTTACAAAGGACGTATTACCTATTTAGCCTAAACAAGAAGGAATCATGTAACGTGCTTTTTGACAAATACATTTGCCATGTTAACTCGCCAATCTATGAATCGGCTAGACGATCATCCTGCCAATGATAGATGGTCTAAAGTTTTATGATGTCAGGATAACCCACAAAATAGTCTCAACGTCGATTCGGTTGGAGACTTTAGGAACCTGGTTGTACTCCCTCGTGGCTGAAATCACCGCACTAGTGAAGTGTCCTGCACAAAAGGATACCTCTACACAACTAACCGGGACAGGGCTTATACAACTAGCCCCAGGATGTGAAATGAGAATGCACGATATCACCCTACTCGCATCCCCGTTAACAAGAGTAACGTTGGAGATGACTTATAAACCGACATTATCTCTGGACTTGGGACAACTGTCATCAGTAATATCGCAATATCAAAATCACAGCTTCGAAGGATTCAAATCGGCAAAGCTCCATCGTATAAGGATGAAGAATTCGAGGAGAATACGCAGACTCTGGACTAATTAAAGAATCAGTTGTACGAGGCCAGTATGCAAAGACATGCCAGGCGGCATCATCATGCTCTAATTCACGGGGCCTATGCTGGCATTGAACTGATGATAGTCTGTTGCCACTCCAAATTACTGGCAATTATAACAAGTATAATAAGCTGTCTACGAACCAACACATCTTCAAGCTTCAGTCCTAGGACAGTGGAATGTACGAACAGAATTTCAATACTCTTGACGAACATGAAGACCTCGGCTCGCAACCAACAACAAGGTAAACCAACTGCTAAAAATGTACTTTCCGAGTAGTAAAAACGCAAGAACAATATTTTCTCTAAATGAATAATTAAACCTTATCAATGTATAGAGTTAAATGAACATTTCTTGATTCCCCGCTGCGTGTATCTAATGAGGACGTTAGCTGAAAAAATCCGGTGTGGTTTGTTACACCCCCCCCCCCTGCACGGTAAAATTTTTACTCTACAATCCTATGTGAAAAGAATAATGAAGAAAGCATTCTCAGTCAAATAAAAAGAATGATGACTTGCTAAACATCCATACATATCTAATGCGGACCCTCTAAGAACCTATATATATTTATTGAAAAATGTGAGTAAAAATATTTGAGCAGGGAATCAAGCTGCCTATAGGTTTGGAAATACCTTACATCGTATAACTAATATTATATTCCACTAACGACTTTAAGTCACTAATTTCAAGTCACAGAAAAAATGAATGATAACTTTTACATCCATTCCTGGTAAAAGATTCATCGAAACAAGAATCAACCTTGCCGGATAATCTTTACATTAATCGAAGATAATTTCCATATAATCGATCCATTTTTATTCGCGATGTGGCCAGAATTGCGATGCTAGCGCCATCTATCGTCTTTCAACTTCATTAAATTGGAGAGAACTGGGGATTCCCATACATCAGCTGCTTTTTGCACTTTTTGCTTATGGTATTAAATAAGTTCAGGGGACTGATTCTGAGAGGTATCACTGGTGCCTCGAAGTCGACACACACGATGGCTCTGGGGGCACTAATAGGATTAGAGCCCCTCCATCTCACCATAAAAGCCGCGGCTGCGAAGGCGGCCTGGATACTAAATATGGTAAACAATAGCAGTATCTCGCCAGTTATGCGGATACCAATCGACATCACGAAGAGGCCGACACTAAGCATGCCCAGGGACAAAATGTCCACTTGCCACTACCTCTTCGACAAGAAATAACGGGTTAGCCTATTCACAAAAGAGGACTGGGCTAATGGTGAGGCACACCCCTACTGAAAAGGCCTACATAGTAAACTACATGGGAAACCACATAGGAATCCATGTGGGAAACCATATGGAATCCTATATGATATTACTGTCTTAATTTACGATATGGGATAGGACGGGAAATGACAAGTGGATTAATATAGGATCCCACATGGGTACCCGCATAGAAAACTATGACTTGCCCAACATGAAACTCCATGTTATTTCCAGTGGCAATTCCCCCCGGTTGAAATCCTATGTAATTTCCGCTGACAATTCTGCCCATTTCAAGTCCCCTCCTACATTGAATTTCCATAATATTTTACTTGGTTTAATACGCACGAGAATTTCTTAACTGAAAATACCGATCGAATTCCCCACATACATTCACCATTCGTAAAACCATTTGAAAATCCTACTGGGATCCCTTTTCAAAATTTTCCGTATAATAATCCTCGTGGGATCCCTAGCAACATTTTCCGACATCATCACCTATTGGAAGGAAACCCTCGTGGGATCCCTTCTTAATATTCCCTGAGAAAAACCTTTATCAAATTCCTATACATAAAATTTCCCACCTCTATCCCCTTTCTAAAAAATCGTTTGTGGATTCCTTGCAGGATTTTACTATCTTAATTCGTGTTTGGAAAACCCCACCTCAAGACGCTCTCCTGGGGTCCCCTACAAGCATTTCGCATGTGAAAACCATCCTCAAATGCCTACGTAAATTGCCCCACCTCTATTCCCCTTTTAAATAATCTCTCTTGGCGATTCCTTGTAGAAATTTCCTAGATCAAATTCGTATTAAAAAAAAACTCGAAAAAACCCTCCTATGGTACCTTACATAGTTTTTAATATTAAAAAGAAAAGAAATACATATTTGCAACTTATATAAATGTTTCATTTATTTCGCACTAACTGACTAAAGAATTACAGAGAAAAATTATCTTTATATATGACGAATTTTTATACAAAAATACAAGTTTTTATAATACTCACTAGACTTAAACCAGACTCAAGCACATTTTTACAAAAAGATCTAATAAACAGGATTTTATTTTAATTAGTAAAGTATATCTTTCATAAAAGGATGGTAAAAAAGGCTTTATTTTTTGTAATGGGTCCTCTGAAAACTGTTCCTCGTGATGTTAAAAATCTGGATCATATATTTTACTAAAAGTAATACAGCAATTTTGTGAACGAAGTATGTCCTTTATAAAGTACTCAGTGATAACATAGATTAGGAACTGAACAAATGTATTCCTGGTCTCGTAACAATATGTGCACGCATACTTTTTCAATCGTGTATGTCGGTACTGCGAAATTGATTACACTAGTTGAAGTAATTTTGCTCATCATTTCGTACTGCTGGCCGAACACTTTCCGTGTATTAACTTTACGAAATATTACAAACTCCTTATCAGTTTCTCGATCAACAAGGAAGTGTACAATTTGAACGTAGCAACCATTATTAAACTGGACGAACGTGTTGCCTGAGCGTTTGTTTTCTTTCGTGGATGATAGGTATAAGCACCCATCTTTCACAATGTGTTTATTCGAGCGTGCTTGCTTTGAAAGATGCAATTTTTCAGTCCAGTGTGATCCTACAGCCGATGAAATACCGAAATATCTCGGTCCAAACAGTTTGGTGATTTTTTGAATTATCGGTGTACCTAACTGATTGCAAAAGTTTTGAGTTTCCATTGACGCAGAAGGATAAATTCGTTTTTTTAAAACGATATAGCTTTTACGTAAAGTGATGTGACGACAGATTTGATGGTGCATACCTTTAACAGCATGAACTACTTTTAATGAATTACAATTAGCCGATTCGATCACTGACAAATTCGAATATTAATTGATTAGCCTTATTGAGATCTTAAATTGAAATTTCTGACTTTAAAAGTATGTATAAAGCTTCAACAAACTTAAGCCAATGTATGACATATCTTTTGTCCAAATACAATGAAATAATGGGTGCACTATAAAAAAGTGTCCAATTTTCCCACTTCACAGCTTTCCAGTATTCCAGTATTAAAGGATATTTGTAACTCGCAGGGTTTTCTTAAACTTCTTTTACAGCCCACTGGCCACTGTGAAGGCACCAATTGCACGCAAATTTGCCATTACACTGTACAAGACCCTGCATTGGAGCTCTTGCAACGGAATCGACGCAGCAAACTAATGTGAAAACTTTAATTTTTTGTTTTTCGTTATTTATGTTGCATTTGATTCCTTCGGTCACTAATTTGTTCATATTGTCTACAAAGGGCTCTAAAAAACATTCATATTCGGTTTATTTCTACCAAACCATAAGCCAACAACAATTGTTTCGTTAGTTCTAACATGAATGGGCAATTCATTTATTATAATGTATATGGGCCATATGGAATAAGCTGAGCTTTTGAAAAGAGGTGCACCATCGGTATTGAAAGTTACGGATATATAGCGATTTCGGTCAGTGGCATCTAAGCCTTTGTCAAAACGCCGATATAATTTACCATCGTAAATGTCACGAATTACATCTTCCTCGGGAATTTTTTCATTCATAACATAGTTGTAATATTCTTTATTCGCTTCCAGTAGATAAGCAATCTGTGATGAGGGATCGAGAGTAACAAAAAAATCTTTGTAAGCTGTACTTTTCACGTTTACTTCAATATTACATATGCTGCATTTTTTCGCTTTGTCCGAGCGCATTAACGTGCCGATATTACTCAAGAAATCCGTGCGCAATCCATGAAAAGTGGAACAGTGTGATGGACTGAACAACTTGTCAATTAAATAACGTGTGCTAGGAATTATAGTTGTCGCAAAAATGCAATTAATTAGCATAAAAAGAATGACAACAGCGGCAAAAGAAAGCGTATTAATTATGGAATACTTAATAAGCATCATTAATATTTCACCTGCAGTCTTATTAACGGGCATGTTTATCGGATTTGCAATATCGCTTTCGTCTAAGAATGTGAGCAACTTTTCAAAATCTTTTTTTTCATCCTGGCCATCTGCATCAGACTGAGCATCTGACACTTCTGCGTCGGTTTCCAAAAAGGTAAGAAGATCCTCGTTTTGTACCTTGAAAAATGTGTTTTCTATATATTGTTCCGGAATATTTTTAAGTATCTTTGATATAAGAAACATAAAAAACCTGATTGTATTGATTCTTATTTTAGAGGGGCACTTTAACAAAGAAATAAACGCGTTTTATCAATTAAGGACTCTGGACTGATTATAAAGAAATCATTTTTATTAGGTGTTGAAAATTGTTAGGTTTTATATTTTGGACTGTTTTGGCATTTATGCCCTTTTGATGTTCCAAGGGATTAATTCTTGAGAGATAGGAAGGGTCCCATGGGAAAAACGAAGTCTAAATATACAGGTTAGGGTCCGAGGGATAAGGAGGGTTCTTTGTTGTAGGCTGAGTCCCAAGGGATACTTTCATTCCTGTGGGTTGGGTGGGATCTCCTGCGATAAGGAGGGTCCGGAGGGATTTATTGGGTCCCGAGGGATGGAAGTCTCGTGAAATAAGAGTAGTCACAAGGGATAGGTTGAGGTCCATGAGTTAGGAGGGGATCAAATGTTAGAGGTTCGAGAATCCCGATAGAAAAAGTATGATGGACGAATGGATGGATATTAGGTGGGTCCAAAAATTCTACTTTTGATTTTTGGTGATCGAACCTCACTCCCATCCCCTATTTGTTCGATTTACGAAAAATAAATCCGCTACTTTTTTTTTAATCCATCAACATTACCCTTTGCCCTCGGGCTTTTCAAATTAACATTGAGTTTTAAATGGAAAAGCTCGGTTTTCGAAAACAGAAAAAAGTACTTGTAGTTAATAACAAGTACTTTTTTCTGTTTTCGAAAACCGAGCTTTTCCATTTAAGACTCAATGTTAATTTGAAAAGCCCGAGGGCAAAGGTTAATGTTGATCGACACAATTTCTACGTACTAACTAGCTTCGAATCGTTTAAAGAAATATTATTTGTTTACACGATGTGTTTTCCAGTAAATCATGAAAAGTACATACTTTCCAGGATAAATAATACAGTTTACAAAGGTAAAAAATAATATTTTTTGTTAACAATACTATCCAATTATTTTAAAAATATTTATTCTTATAATTTTTTCACCCAATCGAATCTTTATCGAATCTCTGACAATATCTCGCTTATAAACCAGTATTTTCTGGCCTCTGCGAAATCGATTTCAAAAAATAACTGACCATATGTAATTGAATACCCAACAGAACCTGACCTCACCTAATCTGAATTAACAGAAATTTATTGAACTACACGTAAAGCTCTGGAAGCATATTTTCCCAGTAGCAAATGTGTGCTACATCGAATGGGTCAAATCGAACCTAACCTAGAAATAAATCTAACCTAGCCTAACCTAACCTAACCTCACGAAACACAATTAAACTGATTGTGTTATTCCGTTGTGTTTGCGGTACGATTTGAATCAGCTTGGGCTTAACCTGTAGAAAGGTCAAACCTATCCTAACCTAAAAAAACCTGACCTAACCTAACCTAACTTCACGTAACACAATTAAACTTATTGTGTTGTCCCGTTGTGTTTGCGGTACCGTTTCATTCAGCTTCGGCTTAACCTACATATTCGGCTTAACCTACATATTCGGCTTAACCTACTTATCCTAACCTAACAAAACCTGACCTAACCTAACCTAGCCGAATGGAATTCAACCACACGTGTAGCTATGTAAGCGTACGGTTCTCAGTCTTAAATGTGTATTATATTTAATAGGTTAACTCAATCTTAACCTACAAATGAATCTAACTTAACAGAACCTAACAAAATTTTGCTTAACGCAACACAACTTAACTTAAGTGTTCCCGTTGTAACACAATAAAATTCATTTCATTGTACTACAGGTGGTTAGAAATCTAGACGCCCATTACTCATTTGAAGAAACTTAGAACTACAAGTAGAATTCACCCCATTTCAATTAACCTGAAAATGTTTGTATCAATTAAAATGCAGAACTGTAACTTAAACATGCAAATGAATAAGAGTTTTAATCATAATTTTTCTCTCTCAGCTTTTCTTAAACTTAAGGGATATATTTATACTATCTTTCGTGTTTACATTTTATGTTGCTTTTTATCGTAATTAAATTGATTTATAGACCTACTTCAGTCTATTTTCTGCGTGCTATAACGTGTCCTTTTTTCTTCATTTGTAGGTTAAGATCGAGTTAACCTATTAAATATAGCACACATTTAAGACTAAGAACCGTACGCTTACATAGCTGCACGTGTGGTTGAATTTCATTCGGCTAGGTTAGGTTAGGTCAGGTTTTGTTAGGTTGGGATAGGTTAAACCTCTATGTAGGTTAAGCCGAAGCTGAATGAAACGGTACCGCAAACACAACGGGACAACACAATCAGTTTAATTGTGTTACGTGAAGTTAAGTTAGGTTCGGTTAGGTGACGTTGAGTCAGGTTTTTGTAGGTTAGGATAGGTTTGACCTCTTTGCAGGTTAAGCCCAAACTTATTCAAACGGTACCGCAAACACAACGGGATAACACAATCAGTTTAATTGTGATTCGTCAGGTTAGGTTAGGTTAGGCTAGGGTAGATTTATTTCTAGGTTAGGCTCGAGTTGACCCATTCGATGTAGCACATATTTGCTATTGGGAAAATATGCTTCTAGAGCTTTACGTGTAGTTCAATAAATTCCTGTTAATTCAGGTTAGGTGAGGTCAGGTTCTGTTGAGTAAAGTTATGTTAAATAGTTGATATCAGGCAAGAGTTTGATCTTTCACAGTTGTCGACATGTTTTTGAAGTGAAAATTTGCATCAATGGCATTATTTTGAAATTTATTTGCCTCAGTGCATGATTTTTCGTCATTTTTTGAGGTTATGGCTCAACCATGACGTGATGGGTGATTTTTGATACCAAATTTGAATTCAGCACCCCAAAATCCATAGGAATACGTGTGTCTTGTTCCCAGATCCGCACACTTTTTTTGTGTGGCTGTGTTATTAATTGTTTAAATATATGCAAAATATCTTCCAAAAAAATTATCACTCTTAGCTACTGCTTTACCAATTCCAGAAAATAATATATATATTTTTTTTTAATTTACGGGTAAAAAATAGTTTCAAGAAATAAGAATGATTTAAATAAATGATAAATGTATAAAAAAAATATATTTCTTCCAACATTAGTTCATTGCGTCATTAAATTTCCATAAAATAATAACTTTTCAGGATTGGCATTAGAAAATGCAATTCCTACATAAACAACTATATGTGGATTTGGTAGTGGGAAACTTTACTTTCAAATTTCGAAGAATTAGAGTTTCGGAAACGTAATTTGAATGTAACATTTTATTTGGAGGGTATGATTTAATAAAATTCTCATAATAATTTGATCAATTTTTTTATTTAAAACGAGAAACAAATTGTATGAAAATTCCTATATAAATTCCCATGTAGGGACTAGGGAGTGGGAAAATTTACTTTCGACTTTCCAAGATTTAGAGTTTCGAAAACGTAATTTGAATGCCAGATTTTATTAGGAGGTTATGATTTAATGCAATTCTCATAATAATTTGATAAAATTTTTTATTCAAAACGAGAAACAAATTTTCTGAAAATTCCTATATAAATTCTTATGTTGGGGCTAGGGAGTGGGAAACTTTACTTTCGAATTTCGAATAATTAGAGTTTCGGAAACGTAATTTGAGTGCAAGATTTCATTTGGAGGGTTTAATTTAATACAATATTCATAATAATTTGATAAAATTTTGTATTTAAAACCAGAAACAAATTTTCTGAAAATTCCTATATAAATTCCCATGTTGGGGCTAGAGAGTGGGAAACTTTACGATTGAATTACGAAGAATTAGAGTTTCGGAAACGTAATTTGAATACAAGATTTTATTTGGAGGGTATGATTTGATACAAATCTCGTAATGATTTGATAAAATTTTTTATTCACAACAAAAATCTAATCATCTGGCAATTCCTATATTGATTCTTATATGGGGATTTGGGAGTGGAAGACTTTACTTAGGAATCTTAAAGATTTAGAGCCTCGAAATGAAATTTAAACGCAAGATTTTATTTCGAGTTTATGAAAGTTTAGTCAATTTTTAAGGAATGCTCAAGGAACAATTTTCACCTAATAACTTATAATTTTGACAGCTCCAACCTCCTTGTATTATGTCTGGAAAATGCCCCAAAAAATTGCAAGAGATCAGTTTCATGTAAAATTCATGCTAAAGACGGTATTTTTTTCATCATTAATTATTTTTATTCAGTAAGTGATGAGGTTCCAAGTATTTTTTTAAATAGCTTCAAACTGTTTAAAGAAATATTATTTGTTCAGACAATGCGTTTTCCAGTAAGTCATGAAAAGTTAATATTTTTCAGGGTAAATAATACAGTTGATAAAGGTAAAAAATTATATTTTTTGTTAACCATTTTTGCAATTGTTTGAAAAATTATATTCTTATTATAATTTTGTTTTTTCACCAAATCGAATCTTTCTGGAATCTCTGATACTATGTCGCTTATCAAACAGTATATTCCCATCTCAGTGAAATCGATTTGAAAAAATAGCTGTCCATATGTAACTGAAGGAAAATTTTTCAAATTTTTATTGTTAAAAAAATAACAGCATAAGTTACGTGATAAGAAAATACTAAATTACAAGCAAAATAGTATAAGATACTCGAAAAAACTAGAATTTTGTTCACCTTTCCTATGGAAAGGCGCAAGTAAATGATTGCTAATTGTTTCAATAATTGCAAAATATCTTCAAAAAAAGTATCACTCTTAGCATTCATTCCGAAATATAAGAACTTTTCACAATTTAAAAGGGGGAGGGGTGTTGTGGAAACAAATAATAATTGTTTAAGCAATTTAAAAGTAGTAAACAATCATGTATCCAGAAAAAAAGAAACGATTAAGCGCGTTTCAATCGTATTTCAAGTCGTATGAAATGTGCATATTAAAGAGGGAATGGTAGCTTGCTGACGATAGGTTAGAGGTGCCTGTGAATCGGAGAAGTGATTATTTTACGATTTAATAAGAAATATTTCGTTTTTGATTAAAAAACGATGGTTAATCGTAATAAATGCGGCCAAAATGTTAACTCGCGAAACCAGATAGGATTTTGAAGATGCATTTTCATGTGAGCTTAACAACCGTTTTCTAATTATTTCACATCGTTTAAACTACTAAGTGGATGAAAACAATTAAGATTTATTGGAAACTAAGTGTTATATATGTGTAATTTTCAGCGTATCCCTGGCAGACCGAAGGAACCGAATGGAGCCTCTACAATGTACCTGTAAAGACCCCATTGGGTCCCCTTTCGGTTCCTTTTTTAAAAAACACAAAAAAAAGCAAAATTAACTTTTAAATTGTTGAAATTCGGATTCTACGTTAAAATTAATTATAAAAGGTCACGGAATAATCGCAATAGCTTTTTTGGCAACGGTAAAAAAATTCAAAAAAAGACAAGACGTATAACGCCTGTTGACTGCTACACTTCAAACGCATCACCTGTAACTAGCAGTCAACAGGCGTTATATGTATTATATTTTTTCTTAACTTTTTACCGTTGCAAAAAAAAACTATTACGATTATTCTGTGACCCTTTTATAGGGAATTTTGGCATAGAATCCGAATTTCAACAATTTAAAAGTTAATTTTGCTATTTTTCCGAGTTTCTAAAAAAGGAACCGAAAAGGGACCCAATGGTGTATTTATGGGAATATTTACTATCTAAAAAATTATAACCTAAAAGTTAGGTTAGAATTCATATTTCATTTCTGATCGTCTATAAATAATATTTTTTGCATATTTCGAACCAAATATTTTGATATATGCATTAACTAAAGTTCATTTCAGCTTATGGTGTGTTGAAACTTACATGGTATAGTAAAATAATTTTTTCTTCACAAAAACAGTTTGAACAGGAAATATGTTTTTTCACTGAATACGATAAAAATTCTACATTGAACACTTAGTTTCGGAAAAATATTAATTTTTTGTATTTACTTATTGTTCTAAACTAGTAAAAACAGTGCTAAAATTGGTTTTAAGTCCAATTTACAATGGAACTTAAAAATGCTACCTGGTTACACAAGTTCGCGACAGTGGATAGTTCCTAACTTATCTGCATTTTCCTATTCAAATGTACTTGCAGCCACTTCCCATTCACTACAATTAAATAATGCAGAGCGTAATCTGCATTATACAATTCATCGGACTTCATCAAACATCAATTGTATGATGCAGATTCGGTTCTGTGAAAGGTGCACTTCTCCATTCAGTTTGACATCCTTCAAACTAAAATTCATTGAGAACTTGAAACGATTCATGCGTTTCTTCTGTCAATCGTAAATCACGAATTGCCCTTAATTTAGTTTTTTTAGGGTTAGGTTTTTCTATTGAGAATGTCTTAAAACTATAGAACGAGTACATCTCCGACTGTGGGTTGGCAGATATAAGTGAGTCCAAATTGCTGACCAATTCAAAGAGTCCCAAAACAATTGAAATACAACTTTGTCAATCTGTAATTTTAAGATACACATTTCAAAGCGCTCCAGTTCAATCGTTTCTTTTTTCTTGGGTACCAACTATGCTAACCTTCCTGACAATCTCACCTAACCTACCATGAAATTGACGTCACACTAAACAACTCAATACATTGAAGCTAATACCGTTTATCACAAGAAGTCAGTTATTTCAAACAAAGATCGTTAAGATTTCAAAGAAGATTTACAATTTGTCGCGTAGTCGTTGGAGATTATTGAAATTTTTTGTAAAAAATAATCCAATTTTAAAGAATATTTGCAATTTTGCAACAACTTTTTTATACCCTACCGAAAGAAATCTCTGAGTTTTCTTTAGCGAAATAGCTTGGCCCGTTTGAGTCTATAAACAAAGTCGATTTGAAACAAAATAGTCTCGGATATAGTTTGAAAGATTCGGGTCCTTTTCAAGATTCTTTTAGTGGTCGTTTTAAGAGTGGTGCGACGGTAATATAATGTTCTTTTTGTATTCGCCACGTACCGGGCGGGCAGAGTTATTTACAGTAGTTGGTCGTGACTAATCCACTCTCCCTTTTTAAATTTCTCTTCAAATTATTAACACTTTTTTTTAATTGATTAATTTTCTCATTATACTTATTTATAATTATAACTTATATACTGATATACAATTATCTAGTTGAATTCAAAAATGTTTTCTTTTTTGGCGTATCTCATTCCATTTACGAGAAACATTCTATTAATTCCAATTTTAAGCATTAAAAAAAAAGTTAGATATCTGAAGTCATCGAAACCCGTAGATTCCGAATTATTATGTTTTAGGCCGTTAAATATGAAATTTAAAAAAATCTACTTCTAAATTTTAATCCTAAAGCTTAACAAAGGACCCTCGAGTGTCGGCTACTCTATTGAGATAGCCTCTCTGCTTGTTATTTATGATCGTATTCTTATTTCAATTTCGAAAAGGATATTTTAAAGCCTTCAGGCCATTTAAACGAGCTTCCTGGACCTTTAAAAATATCTACCTGAGTGCCTGCGGAGAATTTCTCTGAGCTTCTTTGCCCTTAAGAATTTTTAGTATATACTCAAAGATTTTTTTCGGTAGGGTAACTATTTTTTGTCTTTTTTCATTTTAATGATTATTTTCTTCTTTAGCTTTGGCATCTCAGAATGTTATAAAAAGATGTTTACATTATTACATCGACTGAATGAGAGTGTCAGCAGTGTGATATGCTACAAACTTCCCAGAATATTTACAATTTGGAACACTTGCTTTAAAAATACGTTTTTGAACTCTAAATTTCGAAAATTGTATTTTTTTTCTCAATAAAAAATTTGTGTCAAATTGTTATGAGATCTGTATCAAATCATACCCTCGAAATAAAATCTTGCAATCAAATTACGTTTTAGAACATGTAAATTCTCGCAATTCAAATGTGAAGTTTTTCACTCCCAAGACCCCATATGGGAATTTATATACGAATTTCCAGAAAATTTGTTTCTTGCTTTAAATAAAAATTAGACTAAATTATTATTAGATTCTTATCAATTCACATACTTGAAATAAAAATCTTACATTCATAATAACTTCATAAAAATTTTGATTCAAAACGAGAAAAAAATTTTCTCAAGATTCCTATATAAATTTCCATGTGGGGATTAAGAAGTTGGAAACTTTACTTTTGAATTCCGAATATTTAGAGTTTCGAAAACGTAATTTCAATGCAATATTGTATTAAGAGAGTAAGATTTCATACAAATCTCATAATAATTTGATAACATTATTTATTTAAAACAAGAAACAAATTTTCTAAAAATGCCTATATAAATTCCAATGTGGGGATTAGAGAGTGGAAAACTTTACTTTTCATGCATAATATTTGAAAGAACGGCTTTTCATTGTTAAAACTTTTTTCTTTAACATAATTCAAAATTGATAAAAGAACAGAAAAGATTCCTTGATTCAAGGCAAGTCGATTAACCTATGATATGAATACACTTTATTGAAGAGTATGGAAGTTATGTTAATTTATAATAATTGAAACATCTTTTTTAAACAGAAAAACTTTTTTCATCAACATAATTTAGAGTTGATGGATGAATAGAAAAGACTTTTCGATCATAAATTTTCAAATAAAATAATTCTGTCAATTTTTGTAAAAAAAAATGATAAAGCTGGGAAAGGGATAGGGTGCCACAGAACCCTGTATGTCAATGCTTCTTGCCGAAGTATTAACATAAATTTTACCCTCGTAGCAATAGGTGATACCGGAATATCCTATTTATGTTTCGAGTTATCCCAGGCTCAAATTCTCTCACAGCTCACAGAAATAGAATATCCCTAGATTTATCTTAGGACTCGGGTACTCTGGGAGATATCCCCGGTTGTTTTAGGAAATTATCACCAGAATTAGATTATTAAAACGTTTCACCGTTTGATTTTCTACATAATGTACAGAAATATTGTCTTTGTATTTCTTTTATTTACTGAACTGTCAAATTTATTAAAATTGGTCCAGGCTTGCAGCATTTATTTCAAAACAATAATAAATTTACATTTGAGAATCTTATTATAAAAAGGACATGCATTTCGGCCATTTTCATCAGTAGTCCTTACACCCTATTAGTCAATGCAGTTAGCCATTGACATCTTATGGAAGTCACAATAGAACAGGCCAATCAGCTGGTGAGCGTAAGATTCGATGAATCGATAATGTAAATAAAGATTTTGATAATTCGATAATTCAAGTAGGCGCAAATTACAAAAGGCTTAACATGTCTGGCTCAATTATTATAATGAATAAATAAAATCGTTAAATACTAAGAATACAAATAAGTGTATTTTAGACCCCACTGGGCACACAATTTGGCGACGTCTTTACGATATCGATACGACAACTTTACGACATCCTATGTCCATTTCGTTTCGGTGTCTTTGCGATATCGTAAAGACATCGTCAGATCATACGACTTATTGACGATATCGCAAAGACACCGAAACGACATGGACATAGGATGTCTAAAAGTTGTCGTAAAGATGTGGTAACGATGTCGTAGAGACGTCGCCAAACTTTGTGCCCAGTGAGTCGAGTTAGTTATAAATTACGTGAAATTGATTGTTAGTTACTTTAAGCACTGGGACCTTTCTTTCCCAGTTTTTTAAGTACTACTAATAACAGAAAACTAATGTACAATAAAGATGTTGCACTTCTTAGATACCTTAGCCTCTAAAAGTTCTGTTTGGTGTACGTTTGTTGTAACATCATCGTCAAAGATTAAGTGATACTTGATCTTAGACATTACATAATCTACTCTTTTCTCGCTCCATACTATTGCAAAATCATTGTCAAAATCGTCATCTGATCCATTGTTTACATAGTTTTCGGTATGTTGAACCACCTACGTGAAATAATTGTTTTTGAAATAATTTATATCTTTTTAAGAAATAGTTAAGAGGTTTAAAAAATGTAGATATATCATCACCTCTTCTGTTTCAACTTGATCTGTCTCCATTTCATCGGTCTTGATTTCATAATGAAATTCTGCGCCAACAAGATCCTTCATTTTTTTATCCACTGGTCCCACGACTAGACCCTCATTGGAAGATAGTGAGCTGAAGCTCACCTTCTGCGCTTCCTCTTCAAATTCTTCATTTATTGAAGAAGGGCTCGAAATAGTCATTTCGGCTTCGTGTCGTACAGAGCTCGACGACGAGGTACTCGAAGCATACTCATTCTAAATTTAAAAATGCCTATTGTTCAACGCATTCATTATTGGTCTTGCTAAAAAAGACATTTATAACAGAAATGTTATAAAGTTACTTTAGAAGATTTTTATCTCACGTACTTGAAAAAATTAAGTGCTCTCAAGGGCATGTGACACAGCCAAATACCTATGTTACCGACCTTACTTTATCAGTTCAATGAATATATTTTGAACCTAAGAACTTTTTTTTGTAAATAAAATATCGAGCTGAAACTTTGAAAAATGTATTAGAGTGCAATAAAGTACATTTAGGTACTGCATTTTGGTAGGAACTTCACTGAAAATTATTTCATATTTTTTCTGAACCTCGACATTTTTTGAACGTTCGAACTTTGCTTATACATGAAGTATCGGCATCAAACTTTGAAAAATGCAAGAGCTGAAAGAAAACTATGTTTAAGTACAAAGCTCAACAATACAATATGTAAAAAAAATATTTCAGCTATCAATTCCATCGGCATCAGCCGGTAACGTTGTACACGAAAGTACGAACCCTGTCGGCCACTAGATGAGGCTCATTGTAAAATTTTTTTGGTAAGAGAGAAACCTTGACAATTGGTTTCAAATGAATTAAAAGTAAATGTCTTCAATAAAATTACTTGTTTATCTCATTCATTACAGGATAAATAGTCTTAAAAACAGCTAAACTCTTCCAAATCAGAAAACTAATACTGTCTATACCTACCGTACGTCCTTCGAGAACCATATTCTTTCGTAATCTGTTTATACTGGCTCGAGGGACATCTGAGTCTGCGAAGACCTCTTTGTATTTTTTCGGTCGCTGGCTCATGACTCCTCAAAGTTGGCAACAATAAATTGAATCCTCCTTTATCAATCGGAAAACTTATTTTTCAATTTCCAAGATTTAGAGTTTTACCACTACCAAATCACCGTAAGGGAATTAATGCAGGAATTTCTAGACAACTTGTCCCTGCTTTTAAATATAAAACTGTAAAAAATTATTATTAAATTTGTATCAAATCATACACTGGAAATAAAATCTTCCTAAATAGAGTATTTCACTCCCAAATCCTCAGACGGGAATTTATATTTGATTTTCGTATTGGGAAAAATCTATCCGCTGCGCGGGCACAGTCTCGTCACGCACGACTCGCTTCACTCGCAAGTTTGAGCGCGCCCAGGGGGCGCGTCTGTTGGCTCTCACGCTTCGCGCTCGATACTGTATTTACCTCGCGCTACGTGCTCGCTTTTTGTACTTTCTCCACTTTTGTGCACAGACCTTTTAAAATTGACACGCTCAGAGCAAAAGCGAACTAAAAAAAAGTTTCGAAAAAGAGAAGTAAAAACACGCGAGAGCAAAAACGATCTAATAATTAGCCGAGAGGTAAAACGACACAAGAATGAAGGGAGAAGATTCTCCCCACTTTGCTGCTGCGAAGATCAGCCTCGTGTAAAGCCGAAAATCCGCGAACATGAACCGAGCTCGCCCGATTTCACGAATGACGATCTAATCAGCTACTCCCAGAGCTGCCAGATCGAGCCTCAGATTTATCCCCACCATAGGTCTTCTATTTACATCTCGGTCCCCATTTGAAACAAATTAAAAAAAATTGGCGACTCTGATGTTTCGCGTGATTCTTCTTTTCCTGCATCAGTCCATTTTGTGGTTATGTTTTTCAGATGTATATAATATGGATAATATTACTATTATATATATAAATAATGTTAATATTATAGTTATAAAATTTTGTATTCATATTAATGACTAGTTGACATACCTTGAACTTTTTTTTACAGATTTTTAAAGTGCTTTTGAAGATTTTAAATAATCCTTCTAAAATTTCTTCAATTCTTTGAAATTCCTGTAAATTATAAAAATAAATGAAAAAATCATTGACATCTTTTAAAACATCCACAAATATTTAAAATCCTTAAAAATCCTTTGAAATCTCTTGAAAGTTTGTAAAGCTTCAGATTGAAATTTAAAAAATAGAAAAGTTTCAAAAGGTTAAATGTTGAAATGTTTGTAGATTAGAGTTTTGAAAATAGGATCAATAAAAATTCAAAGCTTTCGAAATTTAATTTTCAAAAATTTTCTACTATTCAATAACAATAATTTGGTATGGTAATTTAAGATGAGATTCAAGTCTTCAAATTTTCAATTGAAAATTAAAAAGTTTATTTATAAAAAATTAATAATCATGAATAAAATAAAAGCGTTCATAATTTAAACGTACATTTTTCAATAGGGCAATCTCTAACTGGAATTATTTCAAACTGAAATTTAGAAGACAGAAAAATTTCAAAATGTTGAAAATTTTAATGTTTGTAGATTAGTTAAACTATTAAAGTGTTGATAGAAATTACTCGAGTTAAAGTTTAACTATTTCTAAAATGATTTTTGTATAT
>NC_046662.1:118006689-118009906 GCF_010883055.1 Belonocnema kinseyi | reverse complement strand
CATAATTTTAAATTTTGAACGTTTTCAATTTATTTATGATTACTAATTTTTGGTTAATAATCTTCTGAGTGTACAATTCAAATGTTGAAGACTTGAATTCCATCGAGTTGAAAATTATTCATATTTCATAGTTAAAAATATAATTTTGAAAGTTTTGAACTTTTATTGATTCCATTTTGCAAACTCTAATCTACAAACATTTCAATGTTTAATGTTTTGAAATTTTTCTGTTTTCTAAATTTCAATCTGAAGCTTTTAAAAATTTAAAGAGATTTCAAAAGATTTTTTAAGGCTTTTAAATATTTGAGGATGTTTTAAAAAATTTCAAGGATTTTGAATCTTATTTTTATAATTTTAAGGAATTTCAAAGAATTTTAAAGAAATACTTTAAAAATCTTTAAAAAGAAGGTCAAGGTATGTCAAAATATTTGGAAGGTATTTCAATATTTGAGAGTATTTTAAAATGTTCCAAGGAATTTTCAATTGATTTCAATAATGTAGTATGAGATTGTAAAAGATTTTAATTATTTTGGGGCATTTTTGAATTCTCAAGGAATTTTCAAGAGATTTCAAAAGATTTTAAAGGATTTTAAATATTTGAGGATTTTTAAAAAGATGACAATGAATTTTCAATTCATTCTTATAATTCAAAGGCATTTCAAAGGTTAGGGAAGATGAGGTAGAAAGGGACCAGGATAACAAGAGAGTTAGAATTAAACGAAAAAAAAAAACAAGAAAGAGTGACTGGGGGGATGGGGGGATGTTTGAAAAATTGGAAGCTCTCATTAAAGGGTTTAGAGAAGAAACATGAGAGATTTGATGACATGAATAGGGATATGAATAGACAGGGAAACGATGTAAGGGGGGAAATGAAAAAGGTCAGAGAAAAATGGGAAGAATGGGATAAACGTTGAAAGGAGGAGAAACACAAGGTTTAGCGTAAGTTAGAGAGCATTGAGAATAGACAGAGAGAGGTTGACGAACAGAGATCTATAGAAATAAATCAGTTGGAAGAACGGGTATCCAGTCTAGAAATTAGGAATGAGCATATGACGGAAAAGACAGAAAATGAGGAAACAGTTAAAGGGAATGAAAAGAACGTCCGAAGTGAGAATGAAAGATTGAAGAAAAGACTCAATGAGATCGAAAGAAAATTAGAAGGGGAAGAAAGGGGAAAGAAGAGAAATAACATAGTAGTTAAGGGATTAAAAGTAGAGAGTGAAACAGGAGAAGTGGAAATAACAAATCGTTTGCGAGATATTAGAGTGCAGGTAAGGGTAGAAGGAGTCAAGAGAATAGGAGGGACAAAGGAAGGAAAAGAAGGAATGTTTCTAGTAAAAGTGGAGAGTGAGGAGGAGAAAAAGAAAATTATGGAGGGAAAAAAATTATTGAGAGGAAGAAGGGAAATAATTGAAGAAGATATGACATGGAGGGAGAGGAAAAGGAGATGGAAAATAGAGCAGAGGGCTTGGGTAGAGAGGAAAAGGGGCCATATGGTGTCTAGAAATAAATCAGGGGGGTTTCCAAACGGCAAAGGGGAAAAAAGTGAAGAGAAAAGAAAAGGAAAGGGAAGAGAGAAACGTGAAAATGGCTTTCTGGAATGTGTCAGGTTTGAAGGACAAGAATAAAGGATTTTGGGAGGGGTTAGAAAAGTGGGATGTGATTATGATGAGTGAAACTTGGGCAGATGGGAAGGCCTGGAAGGGAATAAAGAAGCTGTTGCCGAAAGATTATGTGTGGACAATGCAGGAAGCTAGAAAAGAACAAGTTAAAGCAAGAGGGATGGCCGGCATGGTGTCAGGGGTGAAAAAAGAATTAGTAGTAAAAGGGAGAAAAGATGGAGACATGGAGGAAAAGGAAGAAACAATAATAAGAAAAATTATAATTGGGAAAGTAGAAATAGCGGTGTTGTATGTATACAGAAGAAGAGGAGAAGAGGAAGGCTGGAGAGTAATAAGGAGGTGGAGGAAATAAAGAGGCAAAGGGGAAAGGAAAAATATATAGCAGAAGTAGAAAAAGCGATCAAAGAAGGTAGGGTGTGGGATATGATAAATAGGGATAGAGGGGAAAGGAAAGGCGTTAACGAAGAGATAGAAATGGAGAAATGGACGGATTATTTCAAGGATCTATTAGGGGGAGACCAAAATAAGATCAAAGGGGAAAAGTGCAGGATAGTCCAAGGAGAAATGGAGGAAGGGAACGAGATAACAAGAGAAGAAGTGGATGAGGCAATAAATAGGTTAAAAATAAACAAGGCGACGGGAGAAGATGGGATGGAGAACGGAGCGATGAAGTTTGGAGGAGAAGGGATTAGGGATGGGATGTGGAAGATCTGCAACAAGGTATGGAAAGGGGAAGGTTGACCGGAAGAGTGGACGACGGGACTGGTGGTACTGCTTGTTAAGAAAGGGGAAGGAGAGAAGGTAGAGGAATACAGAGGGTTCACTTTCATGTCAGTCGGCTATAAAATATATGCAGAAATCTTAAGAAAAAGTTTGGAGAGTCAGGTAGAACAAAAAGAAAGTATCCCACATAATCAGACGGGATTTAGAAAAGGGATGGGAAGTATAGACAACATCTATTTACTTAACTTTTTAGTTAATAGAAATTTTGGGAGAACGAAAGGGAAACTAGTCGCTTTGTTCGTAGATTTCAAAGCAGCGTTTGACTCAGTGAACAAAAAAGTGCTATGGCAGGCAATGAAAGAGAGGGGTGTAGAGGAAAAGTTGATGGAGAGGATAAAGGAAATTTTTACTGAAACCAGGATTAGGGTGAAAATAGGAAAGAAAAAGGGCAGGTTTTCTGGACAGCCTGAGGTCTAAGGCAAGGGTGCCCGTTGAGTCCGTTACTATTTAGTATCCTATTGGCAGACTTAGAGGATTAGCTAAAGGAGGAAAAATGCGAATAACTTGGTAAATATTAACATTTTGAACAAATACTTCTTATTCATCTTGGAGTATACCTGTAATAGAGTAACTTTTGTCTCTTAATAATTTTCGAAAAAATCACTTGTTGTCAATAAAAAGGGCTTTTTATTGTTATGGTATTTATTTAATCGATGTTTTCTCCAAATATATCAATTTTATCAAAAAATTATATACCAATAAAAATATGGATCTCCGGGAGTGGACCAACTTTTGTTTCAAACTTTTTCCTGTAAAATCAATTTCAAGAAATTTCACCTGAGTTTCCGGCGACTTCGAAGCCGCCTGGCAAC
>NC_046662.1:118003918-118006589 GCF_010883055.1 Belonocnema kinseyi | reverse complement strand
GCACCCATTTTTACGTTCCTCATCATCAGACGAACATCTCATGTGAAAATTGGCCTTATCCGTATCACGCTCCCATTTACGTTGTCAGCCCACGGTATACTAGTCCGTTCATCTTTCGGGTAACTATCCTTTGAAACAGTCAGGCCTGTGGTTGTAAAAAGTAGATATATAGGTGGGAAGTCTCTAGGAGTCTAGGATTCTCCGTAGATTACTGGGGATGAGTATTCCATGATGGGTGGGTGGGGGGCGGGTGGACTTCAATATTTGTTTCTGTTCTTATCGAATTTTCTTAACATGTTTGTTATGATTTACAGAAGTTGTTCTTTTCAAAGGAAGAACTTTCCGATAAATTCAATGTAAATGAATGGAAATTTTTTAAACAACATACAATTGTTTAGAATTTAACAGTTATTATTCTCATTATTAAAATTTGAATTCATCCAACAATGTACTTATAATATTTTTTAAATATTAATGAAACGTAAAAAATGCATTTTTAAGGTATTTCGTGATGAAGGTAGAATAAAATTGTTCTATCTAAATTTGATCCGAATTTTCTACAGAATTTCATTTATCACGTTTTTTACTTCAAGGTTTAGATAAATGTTACATTAATGTGCATAATGAAATTAACAAAAATGCAAGATCTGGCATACAAAATTGTATTTATTCAAGCGATACGTGTACGCAACAGTATTTTAAATTATATTTGACATGCGCAAAAGAAACTTAATTGTTAATTAGGCGTCAAACACAATCAGAAAAATCTGTTTATCGGATTCAGGGGGTCTAAAAACGTGGACAATTGACAATAACTGGGGGAAACAATTTTACATAAATCTAATACCTTCTCTGACGAGAATGTAAAAATCGAGAAATATTCTAGATCAATCTTAACTCTTAAAGATCTACACCCCTTTCCTCACATTACTCCCTTGCACGCTCAGTGAGTCACGGCTTCACCACGAAAGGCAAAAAATGGCTTAATTGCGAATGGTATAATACTAAAATATTTCAATCCTTGAAGAAAATTCTATCGGCCTCAAAAATCGTTTGGTCCACCTTCAACTGATAGGATCCTTCCTTGTATAAGCAGAAACTATTAGAGAATATGAGAAAAAGAAAAAACTACGTTTCTTATATTGCAGAGCCGTACTTAAATTACGTAACAGATTACCGGTTCTCTCCACGGTCCCCCTCAAACCTGTAATGAACCGTACACCCCCCCCCCTCTTACTATACATAATTTATGGTTTACAGAAATAATAAAATAAGGGACTTGAAGCTTATATTCGCTGGAAAAGCAGTGAAATTTAGCTGTTATTCAGTTAAATTTCACTGATCAGCAGCTACATTTCACTGTTTTAGCAGTGTGTATACGCTGATTTGAATTAGATATATACACGGAAAAAAAATTCTTGAGGCGAACGAGTGAATAGAGAATATATTAAACTCTAAGAAAGTGTACGCTTGAATAAGGTAAAACGTTTAGTTAGAAGAGTTACACATTTAGTTACTTTATGTAAATTGTTCTCGTAAATCAGGAATTTGGGCAAAATTGCTAAGTTGGAAAGTTTATTATTTTCGACAGATTATGTATAATTGTATTATCTTCAGATTAGAAAAAAAATTTGGTTGTTATAGAAATTTATTAACTTACAGTAGCCAATTTTGCGTCTGGTATCGCGAAAATGAATTTCCCTGAAATCCGTGTAATGCATTTGAAGGTAAAGTTTGTTGTTTTTATCGCGTTTCTTGATATTTCAATATAGTTATCGCCTACAATCGAAACAAATGTAAATTATTATTACTGCATCATAAACTCCATTTAATATTAACAATCGCGCACATTTTAAGTGGTAAAAAGCGTTTAATTGTCCAAAGTAAATCTCAACTGTCACTGCTCCCGATTAGACCGTCGCCATTTTATTTCGCTGCTCCCATAATGCACCGGCGCTCTTCCGACAATTGCTTCAGGCACCTATTCTTAATAGCCCTATTATAGCTATACTTATTAGGGGTTTGACTATACGATATCCCTGGTGTATGGAAAATGGTCAAGGATATTCATTTTCGCTGAACCAGGGATCTTTCTAAATTCCTTCGTTCGTTTTCAGCCTAATGTTTGGCTATAATAAGGAATAATATCCCTGTCACAGCTCAATTTTTTTACCGTGTACTGATTCAGATTTAGAGAGTACAATGAAGACGAATTTTCAACAAAATACAGGAATGTTCAACTCAGAAAAGACAATTTTCATACAAATAGTTTCATTTCAAATGAAAAATATAAATTTTAAACTAAAAATGAAATAGTTGCATTTTCAGTTAAAAAATCATTTTCAACAAAATAGTCAAATTTTTAATCAACGAGCTGAATTTTCCACTGAATTGAAGGATTATTCAACTGGATTCGTTATTTTTTTTTAAACTTTCAACAAAATAGCTTCATTATCAACTGCGTTTAGTTGAATTTTCAGTTAAATAAATCATTTTATCGACCAATAAGGCGAATTGTTAAGCAAATACATGAATTTTCAAGGAAAAAGCATTTGAATTTATAATTACAAAGATTAATTGTGGGTCCGGATGCAATAAGGGCACATAAAATTTTTTCGTGCGAAAACGAAGTCCCCTGGAGGCTTTAGAAAAAATTTTCGAATTTTAATTT
>NC_046662.1:117999872-118003818 GCF_010883055.1 Belonocnema kinseyi | reverse complement strand
TTTGAAAATTAAAATTCGAAAATTTTTTCTAAAGCCTCCAGGGGACTTCGTTTTCGCACGAAAAAATTTTATGTACCCTTATTGCATCCGGACCCACAATTGTCAATCAACAAGACGAACTATCTACCAAAAAGACGAAATTTCAAACAAAAGAAAAGCTCATACGGGCGCTCGGCGCGAGAATCACTACTTTGCTTGCAATTATTTTATTTGGAAATAAAATTCAATAAAATAACACAATAATCATTTTTACTTTAATAACTTCTATTTGTACACTCATATCACAATAAGGGGTAATAATACTGGTTATATGTTCGACTGATTAATCACAGTAAAATATATGGAGAAAAGTATTGCAAGAGAAAATATACTACAGAAAATCTTGAGGAAGCAAAATATTTAGCTGAAGAGATTATGAAATTACTTTAAGAAATTAATAAAAATAGATACTTACTGAAACTAATGAAAATGAGTTTTTACCATTATAGAGTTTTCTTTTCTTTTTTAATTCTTATTAAATATATAGTGCATACATTTTCTTATAAAAATTAATTTGTTTAAAATTTTCAAATGGTTCAAAATGTAAAAAGAAGTTTAGTTCTGAATTTGTTTATGAAATTTATTTGTATAATAAATCATTATTGTAAATTTACAAGGTGTCGTAGGAAAATGTGATTGGAAATATATTCTTTGTTGATTCCGTAAACAAATTAGGCTTATTCTTCCAAAAATTCCCAAACTCTTAATTTGCTCATGAAAGTAGTTTAAATAATAAATCTTGAAATTGCGAATATTATAATTAATCGGAAAGACGTTCGCAATTAAATTCGTAAAAAGAACTGACCCTATTCGTTTGAAAAATATCCAAATTCTGAATTTCTTATGAAAATTCTTTAAATAATTAACCATTCCTGTAGATTTAACAAATACCTTAGGCAAGATTCCTAGCAAAGACAATCATAGTTAACTTCGTTAACAAATTGTGTTTATTAATTGAAAAATACCTCACCTCTCAATATGTTTATGAAAATTTTTTAAAGGATTAATAATTATTATAAATTTACAAAGTATCGTAAGAAATGATCAACGAAAGACAATCTTAGTTCAGATCTTTGAATGGATAAGTGAAAAAGCTATTACGGATCTTAAGACTAGACTTAGACAAACAGGTACCAAGTTGTCACCTTTCCAGAAACCTGAAAACACAGGTCGAGGAAGGCAGGGAGTAAAATCTGATGCTCCCTCCCCCTCAACCATGGCGCTCTGTGCAACCGCACGGCTTGCACGCCTCAAAATCTGGCCCTTATTTTAAATGAACTAGTTAAAATTAGAAAGTTTAAAATTGCATTGTGTAAAATAAAAATAAATAAAAATTCGTAGTTTTTGAATGGTCACAGTTTTAGAGCTCTGAATTTTCATATTGACGATATGTTACTTGCAATGAAAAGATTAAAATTAGAATAAGTTGTCGCAGATATGCTTATTGTTATTTTTCAGCAATTCCCGTCGCCGTTTTCTAAGAAATAATCATTTATATACAATAATTTATTCCCCAGAAATTAAAAAAATGATCTTATTTTCTTATTAAAATGCAATATTTGGTCATTGTTTGAAGTAGTAAATTTGTCTAAAAACATTACGTAATTATTTGAACAATTAATTATTGTTTATTTTCAAAAATTTTTTAATTCAGCCAGAGATGTCCAATTTTACTTAAATTGGTATCATGTGCTACTTTCTGTTAAATAATTATATAATTTTGACACATTTATTTTATTGTTTAATATTTTTTTTTCTTTAAACAATATTTATTTGCTAAAGCAGTTTTTGTCGGTAACTATAAGAATTGCAATAAAATAGAACACATAGCATTATGTTTCTGACTTTATAGCGTATAGAAAGAAAAAATGTACCACTTTTTAATTGTTTAAACAAATATAATTTGTTTAAATAATTACTTTTCCAAAAATACTTTCGAAATCGTAATTAATTATATGTCCTCTATTGAATAGTTATCGAAAAATAACTGCTGGAGCAAATGAAAATTGTGTGAACAAATAGAACTTTGTTAAACATTGAAAGAAATGTATGAAAATTATGTAATTATTATTATATATATTTATATATACGTATGTATGTATGTATGTATGTATGTATGTATGTATGTATGTATGTATGTATGTATGTATGTATGTATGTATGCATGTATGAATGCATGTATGTATATATGATATTAAATATCCGTATTTAATTTTTCAATCATAATCAAAAGAAAACTTTCTGTACGTAAAAATTAAGTGAAAAATGCACTTAAACCTTTTTAAATGAAACGAATGTCAGAAGCCAAAAAACATTGCTTCGAAAATGATTTTTCAAAAAGTTTGCTTCCAGCAATGCATACTTGCTGAGAACATTTTTCTCTTAATTCTTTTTAAACAGAAACTTATACTTTAAAATTGTACATTGGATTTGAAAATTATGCTTGAATTATTATTATTATTATTATATAAACTCCTAATTTGTTAAGAAAACATAATAATAATAATAATTTGAAGATCAATAAGATCAATAATTTGGCCAATAAGATCCAACCCATAACTTGCTTCCAAGTCGCTGGATTACCGAGGTTCTGGTGGTTCGGAACCCACCTTAAGTTGTAGGTCCCCCCATCGTGTACTTGACTGCAACCCAGTCCGTCAATGATGGGGTAAAACCAGGCTTTGTCCAATATGTCTGGGCAGACTGCTCTCATCAGATCACTTGATTGCATTATAAAAATGCGTCTGTGACTGATGATATATACCGGGAGAGCCCCGTGCAAAATGATCAAATAAAAATCCAACTCTAACCAAAAATGCCTTCGACATATTGGGCAGTATAAGCCTGTATGTTACATTAAAATATTTAACGTAGTATACTTTAATATACACTTTAGTATACTTTAACGTAGTATTTTGTGTGTATATATGAGTTATATTTTCTAAAATATGCGATTCTAATTTCAAGGCGAAAGAGCCATCAATCATTTAAATCATACAATTAAAAATAATGTTGTAAAAAGTTCTGAATAAAAAGTTTGTAACATTTTGAAATGTTCAAGCATTTTTATCAAATTAATCTTTTGCCTGACAAACAAAGCCTTGAAACCCTATTTATTATTCATTAAATATGTATTTAGCAGTAAAGTTTGTCTGGAGTGATGGGGATTGAATAACTAAGTAGGAAAATATCGATAGTGTTGAAGATTTTCATTGTATAAGTCAGGCATAGTAAGTGCATAGTTGCACGGTGTGGTTGTCATAATATGAGATACCTGTGGTTTTTATAATACTGTGGCTGCGCGGGGGAAATTGGTTACAAAAGTGTTTGTGACTACTGCAAAAACTAAACATATCTGAATAGCAGTACATTTATACTTCGGAAACATGGAATGAAGTTTTTCATTAAAAATAATACTTTATTTTGCATTTTGTTAACTATTTCCTGGGGTATTTCATATTATGAGAATAGTTTGATGAGTTTGGAAAAAGCACTTTTTTACATTTTTGTATTTTCATCATAAAAAAAATTTTCAATTAAATTTTTTATTTGAGCTTCTTATGAAAAACTAAATTTCCTTTAAAATGACCTATATTACTTTTAAATTCAGTACATAGAATTCCGACAATCACGCCAAACAGAGTTTGCATCTCATATTTGGATACTCTCCTCTATATATGCATTTTAGCTACAAACTGTATATTAATTAATACAATCTGTAACTGATAAACATATGTTATAATAGTTACTTAATTTTAGCATTTCAGAGACAAATTTAAGGTATTATAATTGACAATATACTACCTTTTTGTTTCTAAAGAAATCTCAAAATTCTTTATAAAATGGATAAATTGGCTTTATCCTCTGCTTGATTTTATACAGAATTTTGAATTTTGATAGCATTCAA
>NC_046662.1:117997017-117999772 GCF_010883055.1 Belonocnema kinseyi | reverse complement strand
AACGGAGGTTCAAAAAAAATTGGAGAAGGAGAATGTGGTTATTTGATACGCTGGTATGGCCGGTTTTAGGTTATGGAGCAGAGATATGGGGATGAAAAGAAAGGAAAGATATTGAGAGTTTACAAGAAAGATATATAAGGTGGAGACTAGGGGCAGACTGGAGGACGCCAGGATATATGGTGAGAGAAGAAGCGCAAAGGGATAAATTAAGTATTAGAGCGGGTAAGAGGGCATGGAAATTTGAGACAAAGCTGAGGGAGGGAAAGGGAGGGGAGTTGGCGAGAAAGTGTTTGATGGAGGTAGAAGAGAGGAAAGGGAGGGCGATCGAATTAACGAGGTGGGAAGAAGAAAGGATGGAGTTCTTTAATGATAGAGAAATAGAAGACGGGACTGGAGTAAAATATGAAGAATTGGAAAAAAGGGAGAGGGAAAGACAATTAACAGAAAGATGGGGGGCGATTGAGGAATCAAAATACAATAAATGGTATAAGCTGATAAAAAAGGAAGGGCTGCCAAAGTATTTAGAAAAGGGATGGGGAGAGAGAAGGTGGACCAGAATAGCAAGATTTAGACTGGGAAACGAAGTAAGGGAGGGGATGTACTGGGAAAAAGAAGAGAACTGAAGATGTAGAATATGTGAATGGGAGGAGGAAACATGGGAGCATGTATGGGAAGGATGTAGGAGAGGAATGGAAGATAAAGGAAGCTGGCAAGAAAATGTGGTTAAGATTCTAGGCGAAGATGGATTAGGAGAAGAATGGATGAAGGAGTTAGAGGGTGCTAGGGGAGCGAATGAGGGAGAATGAAAGAATGCACGTGAAAAAGGTAAATGGGGGTATAAAGAAAGTGAAAGAAAAAGGAAACGGAAGTCGCTTAGATTAGAAGCGTGAAAATTGTAAGTAATGGTAAAGTAAAAGATAAGAAGACTAAGATGCGTTTGCGTTCTCATACTCTCTCTCTCGCTTGCACACTCGCTTTCGTTCGATCGCTCACTCGCTTACTAATAAGTCCTAAATTGCACTATCGCAGGAAATAGAAATAAGGAACTAGATATAAGACTTTATGTAAATAGTTGTAAATAATTGTATATATAGAAAGGATAAGATTGTAAAAAATATATAGATGTAAACGGAAAGATTGTAAGGAATGGAAGTCATGTAAACCCTTAGGGGACACATTATGAATAAAGAAGTAAAAATTATAAGAACGTTTTGAGGTTAACTGCATTTTTCAAAACTAGCACACCAACTTGAAGAATGTTTTCTTCAACGGCTTTTATATTTAACAACAAAAAAGTATTTATAACTATTTACCTAACGATTTTGCTTTTCCTAATTGCATAAAATTTTTTTTTAAATACTGTACATTGTTTACATCACGCATGTATACTGCACATTACGCGCCTCTGCTATTAAGATATACTAAGGGTACCCTTCACGGAAGCCTGTTTTGAATAAATCATGGAATTAATATTTTTCATAGGCCTTATTTCGAGCTGCTTTATTGGTTTATAGTAAATTTGATTGGTTGAAAACCTAGATACGAACCTAGGCACTCAGGTAGATATTTTTAAAGGTCCAGGAAGCTCGTTTAAATGGTCTGAAGGCTTAAATATCCTTTCCGAAATTGAAATAAGAATACGATCATAAATAACAAGCAGAGAGGCTATCTCAATAGAGTAGCCGACACTTAAGGGTACTATAATAAGCTTTCGGATTAAAATTTAAAAGTAGATTTTTTTAAATTTCATAATTAACAGCCTAAAACATAATAATTCGGAATCTACGGGTTTCGATGACTTCAGATATCTAACATTTTTTTTAATACTTAAAATTGGAATTAATAGAACGTTTCTCGTAAATTGAATGAGATACGCCAAAAAAGACGACATTTTTGAATTCAACTAGAAAATTGTATATCAGTATATAAGTTATAATTATAAATAAGTATAATGAGAAAATTCATCAATTAAAAAAAGTGTTAATAATTTGAAGAGAAATTTAAAAAGGGAGAGCGGATTAGCCACGACCAACTACTGTAAATAACTCTGCCCGCCCGGTACGTGACGAATACAAAAGGAACATTATATTACCGTCGCACCACTCTGGAAAGGAACACTAAAGGGATCTTTAAAAGGACCCAAATCTCTCAAACTATCTCCGAGACTATTTTGTTTCAAATCGACTTTGTTCATAGTCTCAAATGGACCAGGCTATTTCTCTGAAGAAAACTCAAGAGATTTCTTTCGGTAGAATGTCCCTGAACTCTGTAGGCCATTGTACAGAAGGTCCATCATGGACATAGGAAACACGGGACTAGGCATGCCATTTCGGGGTTAATGCAATGAGGGGGGAGTTTCGTCATCTTTTGATGTCCCGCGAAAAACATGGCAGCGCCCACATGTTTATATTTTCTTGTACAGTTTGTCGGCAAAAAAACGCTCAATGTAATGGAGTAAGAGACTCCGTCAAAATGCGACTGCTAAAAGCGCCCTCTTGATTTGTGGGTGAACTCCTCGGAGTTACTTCGCATTTTTCGGCATTTTTCAGACGTTCCGCGTCGGTAATTGCTTAAGTTAGAGAATTTTAAAAATGAGTTAAAACCGCAGTTACAATTACACGAGTTACCATAAATGTAAATGATGTACTGCAGGTTTATTTACCACTCGAATATTAAGTGTTTATTATATAATTATTGTAATGATTCACAATTATTAGTGAGTAGTTATATAATGAAAACTAATTATTTATTTTTA
>NC_046662.1:117995808-117996917 GCF_010883055.1 Belonocnema kinseyi | reverse complement strand
ATTACACATTATCCATGCCCATTCCTCTAGTTCCTCCCCTCCATATTTCCATACTTCATTTGGGATCTCATCTATACCAGGTGCCTTTCCATCCTTCATTATGCCTAAAACTTTAACTATTTCTTCCCTTGAAATTTTCTCTTCCTCCTCTCTTTCTCTACCACATTTTCCTCCCTTTACAACTTTTCTCTCTACTCCTCCCAGCAAATCCAAAAAATATTTCTTCCACTCTATCATTTCAATATCTTGGTTTACTCTTTTTCTTCTTTTCCTTTCTCTATTTACTACCTTCCATACCTCTTCTTCGGTCCTAGCCTTCTCCGCCTCTTCCTCAAACCTTTTATTCTCTTCCTCTTTCTTTTGATAACACAATTCAGTATACTCTTTCTTTTTTCCCCTATATTCTTCCCCATTACTTTTTTCTTTTCTCCATTTTCTTAATTCCTTTCTGACCTCCTTTTTTTTCTCTTTGCAGTCCTCATCCCACTCACTTCTATTCCCCCCTCTACTAACTTCATTATTATTTGTGCACTCTAATCCTATTTTTATTTCTCCTATAATTTTTTCCATCTCCTCGTCCACATTTCCCTCTCCCATTTTGATATTTCTTATTTTTTCTCTAAACTGTTCTTTTCCTTCCCTTGACCAATCCCCTTTTCCTACACTTTTTACATTTGCTCCCATTTTACTCATATTGCTATTCCTTTGTTGTCCCTCTAATGTCACTATTAAGGGAAAGTGATCCGAATCAATATATTCTCCTACTTCTAGTTTCTTAACCTTCTCTCTTACCTCATCATCCACTATCACATAATCAATTACCGTTCCCCTTTCATTTCCTGAGCGTGTATATTCTCCTTTTTCATCCCCTTCTATATTCCTGTTTAAGATATACCATCCCAACTCCTCCAAGCTCTTTAACAACTTTTTTCCCTCCCCACTTAGTACCTTATTTTTGGATTTTCTTCCTTTCTCTTCTTCCTATTCCCTTCCTTCTCTGTCTCGTTTTCTCGCATTGAAATCACCACCTATTATCATCCTAATCTCTTCTTTATTTTCTTCAATCATTTCTTTAATCTCCTCTGCTTTTTCCTGCATATCACCGTGCA
>NC_046662.1:117983484-117995708 GCF_010883055.1 Belonocnema kinseyi | reverse complement strand
ACCTCCCCTTTACAATCTCACAATCCCTCAATTAGATCTCTCACCTCCACACCCTTCCACACACTTCCACAATCCACTCACCTCAAATTTCACCACAATATCCGAAAAACTCAGCATCTACAATTCCCACTACTTTACACTTTCATGCCGGAAACGGAAGTCCTTATAATTTTTACTTATTTTATCAAATAAAATATGATGCACAGAGTGTGTGGGTTTCCTATTTAAATTTTTTAATTGATTCAATTGAAGTGAAGATCCACTTGGATATGGGGATTAAAGTTTTTGGCTATTTATTTATTTGATCAAATGAAACTTGATGAGGATTTGTGTTTTATTCTAATTGCGTTTACAATTCATTTAAATAAAGTAGATATCCCCTGGGTATGTTGGTTTATTATTTTCATTTTCTAATTTTTTTAAATAAAGTAAAATACCCCCAGGCATATGGGATGAGGTAATTGTTTTATTTATTAATTTGAACAAATCAGCTTGTGGTTTCATTTATTTATTTCAATGAATTAACTGTCTACTGGGTATATGGGTTATCGATATTAGTTTTATTTATTTATTTCAATAAATTTACAGTTGTATTCATTTCATTTTAAAGAATCTTTGTTTATGTCATTTTAAAAATCGCGCTAAACTCGGCGAAAAGGCAATAGAAATGGCGGCATCTGTCTAGGATGCCATACTGTGTAAAGGCATGCGCCGTTTTCGGAACTAAAACACCAGGGCTCTAAGACCTTTTCACCGAATACTATCCAAACTAATAAATTCTATGGTGGGGAGATTCAAATAGCTTGAAAGAAAGTTAAAACACATAAGAAATGAGAATATGTTTAAATTACCTAATATCAATTATGAATATTAATTTAAGGATAGAATAATTTCGAAAAGAAGAAATTAATTATAAGCAATATGTAGAACTTTATCGTCGTTTCATAATCGTTATATTGCCAAACGATTTCACATTTCAAGATGAATCCAAGGTCATAAGTATGAGTCACTGAGATATTTTTAACATAATTAATGGGGCATGGCGCCTGCTAGACGCTACAAAAAGCGCACTTTGGACTTTCGGACAGGAAGCTTTCACTCAAACTTAATAGGCGTATATTCGGCCGGATGTGGACTTTGGACTCTTGTCTTTGGCCTTTCACTCACGGTAATTGCTTACTCCCGGTGAGAGGAGCAAAGCGACCTCGCTCACGATGGACTATTCGGCAATAAAATCGTGTGACATTAGAAATGAGATTGGTTCAGCATTAAAAGTAGGGATAAGTCCCTCCCAAAATGCTTATAAAAATAGGTGCAGAGCACCAAAAAGTCATAATTTGTATTTCGGCGCGCTCTTTTCAAACCTTTAACTTGTGCGCGATTCAGACGAATAATTAGTAACTATTAATTTATACAATTTTACTGATTAATTCAGCAGACTGAATATTCTGAAAAATGTCTAATCCGGATGCAAAGTTATTCGATCTCGTCGAAGCGTTTTCTGATAATCAATTTGAGTCTTTCAAATCGGTCGAGTCTACCTCTAACTTCATTATATTATAAATATCGTTTATACCAGTCACGGTATCGAAGAATACATTGTCCACCAAGAAATTGCAATTGACGATTTGTGAATTAAATAAATCATTTATATTGATTGTACTTAACTGTGTGCTCAGTGATTTTATTTTTAAACCCGACTTATTCTCGCGGTTAGCAGTGTCAAGCACTCAACGACAGGTTACGAATCCTCAAATTCAACGTATCAGTGCGCAGCTCCATAAAACCATTAACGATTGCAGCGCCTGGGCGTAACAACTAAAATGACCTAGAGATCCTATAAGGGCTCTGTTCGAGAATTGAATGGCAGAACTAGTACTGCCAATAGTTTTTTTATGCGTTCGAAAATCGCAGAAGGTGGCGTCCCATGAGTCCATTTAAGACTATTTTCAGGTTCGATTTGAATGATTTAGTCTCTGAGATAGTCAGAGAGATTTGCGTCATTTTCAAGTTTCTTTTAAGAGTGATGCAACGGTAATATAATGTTTCTTTTGTATTCGTCACGGATACGAGATAAGAGATCAAAGATGTTATAAGCCTAGATACGGCACGGTACGTTGGAGTGGGAGAACGATATATATATTCAACTTTTTGCCGATTGTATGGCAACCACGTCCTCTACTTACGTCTGCCGGAGGGGTGGGCCAAGGCGCACATTGAAAGCCAAACCGAACGTGCCGGTGATTTTCTGTTTCTCGATTCTCGCGCTTGCCTTTGCCAGCCGTATCTATAGCTTACTCGGGGCTGACTCTTATGCCAACACTGTATAAAGTATATGTAACTGTTTTGTAGGAGAGATTGAAGATAGAAGTTGAAGAAAAAAAGAGCGCGTCACCGAATCAGGCACGGTTTAGAAAAGAAATGGGGGTAATGGACAACATATATGTTCTGAACTATCTAGTAAATAAGAGGATTAAAAGGGAAAAGGGGGCAATGATAGCAATATTCGTGGACTCAAAGGCGGCGTTTGACTCATTAGACCGAGGCGAAATAGAAAAAGTTATGGTAAAAAAGGGGATAAGAGAGGGATAGAGTATCGGAAATTTTTAGAGACAAAAAGCAGTGTAAAGGTAGGAGAGCAAGTAGGAGATAGTTTCTGGTTGGTGTGAGGTGTCAGGAAGAAAGAATGGGCAAGGAGATGACAAAGAATAAAGTTAGAGGAAGTAAAAGGGTTTAAATATTTGGTATATATCTTGCAAACAAATGGAGATCCTAAAGCTTATATAAGAGAAATGATAAAAAAACAGCAGGGGGAATGAAATAGATATGGGGAATAGGAAAAAGAAGGTTAAAAAATTGGAGAAGGAGAATGTGGTTATTCGATACGCTGCTATGGGCGGTATTAGGTTATGGAGCAGAGATATGGAGATGGAAAGAAAGGAAAGATATTAAGAGTTTACAAGAAAGGTATATAAGGTGGGCACTAGGGGCAGACTGGAGGACGCCAGGATAAATGGTGAGAGAAGAAGCGCAAAGAGATCAGTATCGGAGCGGGAAACAGAGCATGGAAATTTGAGACTAAGGTGTGGGAGGGAAAGGAAGGAGAGTGACGAGAAAGTGTTTGATGGAGGTAGAAGAGGGGAGAGGGAGGGCGATCGAATTAACGAGATGGGTAGAAGAAAGGAGGGAGTTCTTTAATGCTGGAGAAATAGAAGACGAGACTGGAGTAAATTGTGAAGCATTGGAAAAAAGGGAGAGGGAAAGACAATTAATAGAAAGATGGGAGATGATTGAGGAATCCAAATACAATAAATGATATAAGTTGATAAAAAATGAAGGAGTACAAAGTATTTAGAAAAGGGATGGGGAGAGAGAAGGTGGATCAGAATAGCAAGATTTAGATTGGGAAATGAGGTAAGGGAGGGGATGTAGGAGAGGAATGGAAGATGAAGGAAGCTGACACGAGAATTTGGTTAGGATTCTAGGAGAGGATGGATTCGGAGAAAAATGGATGAAGGAGTTGGAGGGTGCTAGAGGAGCAAAGGAGAGAATATGAAAGGAATGCATGTGAAAAAATGCACATGGAAGTATAAAAAAGTGAAGAAAAAGGTAACGGAAGTCGCTTAGATTAGAAGCGTAAAGATTGCATGTAATGGTAATATAACGAATAAGTAGACTAAATGGCGTTCGCGTCCTCATGCTCTCTCTCTCTCTCGCTTCGAATCTCGCTTTCGTTCGCTCGCTCAATCGTTTCGAATTGATTACAATGCAAACGTTTCCATTGGTCTTCTATCGTATATTTGAATATATCATTTCAATGCTTAAGAACGTCGAAACGTGATAACAAGGGCGATTGGAATGGGTACAGCGCCAGCGAAACGATTCGAATGCGATTAAAGTGTAGTCAAAGAAGGGACTAAACGAAATTAAATTGATCGGAACTTTTTGTGGTTTTGTATGTTTATTACTGACAGTGCCGGCAGTATTAATTTAAACAATAATTACTTAATAATAATTTAACAAACATGACTTATTAATGATTTTAATAAGTAACACTTTATTCCTTAAATTAATAACTGATTTCCATTGCTTTTTTTCACAGATCGATCATAGATGCAATACGAGCACACATCAGGAAATGCAGATGGATTTTGTGCATTCCAGCTGGTTAATTTCAATGAACATCATTGAGAAATCATTACCTCTAGACCTTATCCCAAGACTGGAGATTGAGCAGCCTAAAATTAATTCTAATTCAATCTGATGGTATAGGTGTATCAAAAAAATATCTCGAGGTAATTTGTCTTGTCTGAATTCTAACTAATAAAATATTTAAGGATTTTTTTGTATTTTACCAAATGTTTTCTCTAGATCTCATCCTAAATTTTGTTTGATCAACCAATAAAATAAATTAGAGACTCGTTGGTGATCGAATTGTATCAGAAATAAATCTAGACAAGATATTTTAGGCTAAAATTGTTATTCCATTTTCTAGAAATTATTCTATTTTCGAAATTTCTATCTCTGGATCTGATTTCCGAACTGGCATTCAATCAGCCTCGAAAATTAATTCTAATTCAATTTGATGGAATAGGTTTATCGAAAATATATCTCGGAAAAATTCAACTTGCCTGAATTTTAATTAATAAAATATTCAGGGATTTTTTTGTATTTTAGAAAATGTTTTCTCTGGACCTCATCTTAAAATTTGGTTTAGTTAACCAATAAAATAAATTAGAGACTCGTTGGTAATAGAATTGTATCAGAAATAAATCTAGACAAGGTCTTTTAGGCCAGAAATGTTATTCCAATTTTTTTTAAATTATTCTATTTTCGAAAAATGCTATCTCTGGATCTGATTTCCAAACTGGTATTCAATCAGCCTTAAAAATTAATTCTAATTCATTTTGATGGTATAGATTTGTCAAAAAGATATCTTGAAGAAATTTAACTTGCTTGAATTTTAGTTAATAAAATATTCAGGAATTTTTTTGTATTTTAGAAAATGTTTTCTCTAGACCTCTTCCTAAAATTTGGTTTAGCCAACCAATAAAATAAATTAGTGGCTCGTTGGTGATAGAATTGTATCAGAAATAAAACTAGACAAGATATTTCAGGCCAGAAATGTTATTTCAATTTTTTTTTAAATTATTCTATTTTCGAAAAATGCTATCCCTGGATCTGATTTTCAAACAGTCATTTGATCAGCCTTTAAAATTCATTCTAATTCATTTTTATGATACAGGTGTATTAAAAAGATATCTCGAGGCAATTTAACTTGCCTGAATTCAAATTAATGAAATATTTAGGGATTTTTTTGTATTTTATAAAATGTTTTCTCTGGACCTCATCCTAAAATTTGTTTTAGTTAACCAATAAAATAAATTAGAGACTCGTTGGTAATAGAATTGTATCAGAAATAAATCTAGACAAGGTTTTTTAGGCCAGAAATGTTATTCGAATTTTTTTAAAATTATTCTATTTTCGAAAAATGCTATCTCTGGATCTGATTTCCAAACTGGTATTCAATCAGCCTTAAAAATTAATTCTAATTCATTTTGATGGTATAGCTTTGTCAAAAAGATATCTCGAAGAAATTTAACTTGCTTGAATTTTAGTTAATAAAATATTTAGGGATTTTTTTGTATTTTATAAAATGTTTTCTCTAGATCTCATCCTATAATTTAGTTTAGTCAACCAATAAAATAAATTAGAGAATCGGTGATAGAATTGTATCAGAAATAAATCTAGGCAAGATATTTTAGGCCAGACATGTTATTCCAATTTTTTTTGAAATTATTCTATTTTCGAAAAATGCTATCTGTGGATCTGATTTCCAAACTGGTATTCAATCAGCCTCAAAAATTAATTCTCATTCATTTTGATGGTATAGGTGTACCAAAAAGATATCTCGAAGAAATTTAACTTGCCTGAATGTTAATTAATAATATATTTATGGATTTTTTGTATTTCACAAAATGTTTTCTCTGGTCCTCATCCTGAAATTTGGTTTGATCAACCAGTAAAATAAATTAGACTCATTCGTGATAGAATTGTATCAAAAATTAATCTAGACAAAATATTTTACTCCAGAATTGTTATTCCTATTTTTTTAGAAATTATTCTATTTTTGAAAAATGCTATCTCTTGATCTGATTTCCAAACTGGCATTCAATCAGCTTTGAAAATTAATTCTAATTCATTTTGATGGTATAGGTGTACTAAAAAGATATCTCGAAGAAATTTAACTTGCTTAAATTTTAATTAATAAAATATTTAGGGATTTTTTTGAATTTTAGAAAATATTTTCTCTGGACCTCATCCTAAAATTTGATTTGCCGTTAGAAATGAAGACACCAATTCCGTAAATTTTATTTCAGGAATCCCTAAATATTTCATTAATTTAAATTCAGACAAATTAACTTTTTGATAAAACTATACCATCAAAATGAATTAGAATTAATTTTCGAGGCTGATTAAATGCCCGTTTGGAAATCAGATCCAGAGATAGCATTTTTCGAAAATAGAATAAGTTATAAAAAAATTGGAATAACAATTCTAGCCTAAAATATTTTGTCTAAATTTATTTCTGATACAATTCCATAACTAACAAGTCTCTAGTTTATTTTATTAGTTGAATAAACCAAATTCTAAGATGAGTTTCTGAAAAAACGTTTTCTAAAATACAAAAAAATCCCTAATATTTCATTAATTTTTATTCAGGCAAATAAAATTTTTTTGAGATAATTTTTTGATAAAACCATACCACCAAAATGAATTAGAATTAATTTCAGGCTGATTGAATGCCAGTTTCAAAATCAGATCCAGAGATAGCAATTTCGAAAATAGAATAATTTCTAAAAAAAATGGAATAACAATTCTAGCCTAATATATCTCGTCTAAATTCATTTCTGATACAATTCTATCACGAACGAGTCTCTAATTTATTTTATTGGTTGACTAAACCAAACTATTTTGTTAATAAATTATTCAAGACAAATTATAATTGTATTTATTTATATTTGATTATTATTTTATTATTATTCTAACAATTATTTTAACAAATTTGCCACAAACATGATTTTTGAGTAGAATATATTAAGTTCGAATTGTAACCGCCAACGTTGCACCCATCAGAACGTATTAAATTGTCAACAAATTTTGATACGATTCAATATCATTGGTTTTATGAACATAATACTTCTACAAAAGCAATTCAATTGACTTCATTTACCGAATTTTGTGTAAACAATTAATTAATATTCATCTGTTCGAAAATTATAGTCGGGAGATAGCATTCAAATGACTCCAACTTTCGAGGTCAGCTCATGTAATTCAATGCATTGCTTTGTTCCCAATCTTCACTCGCTGGAGAGAATTAAGGAGGTACCATCGCTACAAGAATTTTCATGACCATTTCAACCAAACTTTCACGATATCTAAATATGATCACCAAAAGTACTCAGTTAAAATCTCAGAAGCCTAGGGTACTTTGTAAATAAGTTATTAACGTTTTTAATTTCGTCATATTTAACATTGCGTCTTATGACAGATGGTCAGATTTTAACTCAGTAAGTCATACGAGTGTAGGTATTACGACTGGGTAGTTGACTGATCTCGACAGTAGCGATGGTTCCTCCTTAAATTGTCTCCAAAGTTCGCATTTGCCTGACGGTATTAAACACTATTAAGTTGACTTCAATGTTAATCGTCCAAATTATAATGAAAATGTATAAACTTTTTAGTTGAAATTTTGATCACATTAAATAGAATTGAAATGTACAAATTCTATGATATGTGTATAGATATTTATTCATTTTAATTCATTCCTTCTTACCGGGAGCGGAAAGATTGTAAGGAATGGAAGTCATGTAAACCCTTAGGGGAAACATTATGGATAAATAATTTAATTTCTTTTTACAAAAAGGAAATTTTCGAGATGCTAAATAAATTTTTTTTTAAATTCTTTTCGTACTTTACATTTTCAGTGAATTTTCAAAAATTATTTTTTTAAACTAAATTTAAAATGTAAATGAAATTAAGAAAAATTTAAACAGTAAATAAAATTTAGTATATTCTGAATTTAGTTAAATTAAAAAAATTAATAAAGTTTAATTAAATTAATTCCTCGTCTGGTTTCTTTAAAAGAGAAATTTTTCAGATACTATATAAATAAGTTTAAAAAAATTGCTTTTAATTTTAAAACTGTAGCGAAATTAAAAAAATTATGTAAAAAAATATCATTTTTATTATGGTTTAATTTGGAATAAAAAACTTAATTTTCTTAATTAATTAATTATAGTAATGTATTATATTAATTTAGACCAAAACAGTTGCATTTTTAATACAAAATGATGATTTTTCAACGCAGAAATTTTTTTTTGGTAGAAAATTACAGATTTTTAGCAAACTATATGAATTTTCAACTAGAAAGGAGAAATTTTCAACCAGAAAATATCGATTTTTAATAACAATATAAATTTTAATCGAAAATGAAATATTGACCTTGCTAGTTGAAAAAAAATTAATTCTTAAGGGCATATGACACTTAGAAAATTGTCGATTTTACCAGTTTTAGGTTCCTCCGGCTTTTTTTCTAGAATAATAAATATTTTGTCTTAAAAATTTGGGAAATGATAGCGAACATGCTAACGGACGTCCCCAAACACCTTTTTTGTAGGTTAATTCAAAAAAGTTTTAACTTAGCAAAATGTGATTAATTTGCTTAGTGCTTAGGAAATAGTATCGATTTTTTAGTGTTAGATTCCCCGGCTTTTTCCCTAGGATAAGAAATATTTTGCCTTCAAAATGTGGGAAATGATAGCGAACATGCTAACGGACGTCCCCGTACACTTTTTTTGTGTTTTTTTTATCAAAACATTTTTGATATTTCAAAATATTGATATTGCTAACAACGTGCGCGTATATTTTGAGGTTATGTGTGCTACAATTTACCCGGGCGTTACTTCCAAACTGCACAATATTTTTGGACCAAAACTTTGGACTTACAAATAAACATAGTAACTAATTTCCCGGGACCAACCTTGTTTTCAGGCAATGAAGAAAGTTTATTTCATAAATATTTTCTAGATGATCGCAAAGGCAGAGATGCAAAACGACGTAACCTCAAAATAATGCATATGCATAAAATTTGAATTTGGTAAAATAATTTTTTTTTTGTTATTATCCCTGAAAATAGAGTCCGGGGACGTCCGTTATGATATTTTATAGCATCTCCGAATTCATTTTATAAATATTTTCATTTTTATGTAAAAAAAAGCCGGGGAAACTTTAAGTATCACATGCCCTTCATAAAAAAAACATTTTTCCAAAAAATAATAATATTAATAATATTAATAATATTAATAATATTTTTCAAAAAAGAGTTCAACCTAAAAATGACTTTTCATCCGCTGAAGATTAATTTTCTAAAAATAGATTATCTACATTTTCGACCAAAGAGGTGAATCTAAAACCAAAATAATAATTTGTTTACAAAGTATTTAAACTTTTAACCAAGCTTCTGAATTCCTAACAACACAAGATGACTTTTTAACAAAATAGTTGCATTTTTCACAGAATAATAAAATTTTTAACTGAATGATAAAATTTTTAAACAAACGAGATGAATTCCGAAACATAAATATAATAATAGACTTTCTACCAAAAAGCATTTAAGCGAAAAAAAATGCTAAAAAGGGGTTTCTTAAAAACAGAGAAAAAAGAACAGTTATTTAAAAGTTTATAATAAGGAAACATATTAAATGTTATCTAAGTTCGTATCTTTTCTTCTACTGACCCCCAATCCCTGTTCGAACCATAGTTTTTAGCATGCCCCCCCCCCATGCAATTGGTAATGCAGTTTACTGACACAGATAAAAGTAACAGATAAGATACAGATAAAAGTAACAGCGTTTTACTTTAAAGAATTCAAATGATTTAAAACCTGAAATTAATTTAAAAAATGAAAGGACCTCTATTATTTCTCATTCTCATCATTTATGATTGAAAAATTATCAGAAAGAAAAGGTCCCTAAAGTCCGAATAGAAAATACGAGTTCGTTAAACAGCCATTTTGGATACAAATTCAAAAAGTTAGAGCATTTGAAAAAATGTTTGGGCCATTTTTTTATAATTAAAATTTTTATTTACGGCTAATAATAGTACTCAGAAAGCCAAACAATTTATCCTGATGACTTTTTTTATACAAAAAAAATTTTCAGAGTTTTAGCATTTACAACATTTTTTAAATCAATCGAAAATCAAAATTTTAAGCCAAACAACGTACGATATTTTGTAGTCAAACTATGCAGGATAAGAAAGAAGACGAATCAACAAAAATGGTGATATCAAACCCAGATAGCACAAGAGTTTGCAGCAAGCTTGTCTAAATCTTGCCATGCAAGTTTCGAAAGCTTGCGACGAAAGGTTCAGGCAAGCTTCTCGCAAATTAGATAATGTCCGCCATGTGGCAATATTGCGAGGCAAGATTGAAGGACCATTGTTATGGGAATCTTCCTGCAAGCTTACCTGCAATATTGAGGGAAGGTTGGAGGAAGATTCGTGGGCAAGATTTATTAAAAATTTCTTTTTTAAGTTTCATAAATCATACGTTTTTGTAGACACGTAAGTAATGATGGGACTGACGTCATTCACCCGTCGTTTACTGTTCATGTGTTGTAAATGGGTAAATGCTGTAAAACTCAAAATATAAAGAATTTAACGGAAGAGTATTAAGGAATAAAATAATTGAAGAATTTAAAGGAAGGGATAGCAATTTCTTTCATCTTATTTCATACAAATAATTACTAATGAACAATTTAAATATTTTCCATAACTTTTTAAACAATTGTTAATTATTTTAATAAATTTAACTTATTTAAACAATTATTTATTTACCAATATTTTTTAAATAATCTATTTTCTGGATAAAATCTAATATTTGGTCATGACTTAAAGTATTTACCTTTTTAAAAACGTCATGTAATTATTTAAACAATTAATTATTTTTTATTTTGAAAATTTATAAAAATTGAGCCAGAGATGTCTACTTTTTTCTCAAATTGGTACCCTATTCTACTTATTTATGAATAATCACATAACTCTGAGACATTTCGTCTAATGTTTAACGAATTTCTATTTGTTTAAGGAATTATTATTTGCTAAAGCAGTTTTTTCCGATGAACTTAAAAAATAATATAAAATAGAATACATTAAATTATTTTTCTGGCTCTATAATGTATAGAAAGAACATGTTAACCATTTTTAATTGTTTAAACATTTACTTTTGAAACATATGTTTACAATTGTTTTTTCTGAAATAAACATAATATTCAATGATTTTGAGTAGTAAATGCTGTAAAAAGGGGCATTTTATTGAATGAACAATTTTTATTCGTTAACCATCCATATTCAATTTGAAGAAAATTTGAAAAAAAAAACAATAATTAATTGTATAAACAATTACATAAAGCTTTTCGTAGAATTAGTAATCTTCAAAATCATTCAATATTATGTTTAATTAATAAAATATTATTTTTAAAATATTTTCTTGGGAAAAAATAATTGTTTAAAGAAATTCAGTTTGTTCGAAAAATTAAAAAATAGTTAATATATTCTTTCTATACACTATAAAGTCAAAACATAATTCTATGTGTTATATTTTATAATACTTCCCAAAGTTTTTGAAAGAAAACTGATTTATCAAATCAAAATTGTTTAAGCAAATAAGAATTTGTTAAACATTAGAAGAATTGTAACAAAATTTTATAATTATTCAAAAAATGTAGCATAGAATACCAACTTGAGAAAAAAGTAGATATCTCTGTGCCAATTTCTAGATCTTCTGAAATTAAACAATAATTAATTGTTCAAATAATCACATAATGTTTTATACTTAATTTACTTCTCCAAACTATGACTAACCATAACATTTCATTCAGAAAATAAATTTTTTACTTTTTCAGGAAAAAATAAATGTTTAAATAAGTTACATTTATTTAAACAGTTAAAAATTGCTTCCAAAGTCATAGGGAAAATTCAAAATGTCTATTAGAAATTTTTTGTATTCAAAAATGGCAGAATTTGTTAAAATTTAACACCCTGTCTGTAACCCAAAAAGCGTTTTTGGAACCACCCATGTATGTATATATATATATATATATAAATAACATTATTAATTACTTTTAAATTAATTACTGAAATAATTTTTAAAAAGACATTAA
>NC_046662.1:117981307-117983384 GCF_010883055.1 Belonocnema kinseyi | reverse complement strand
TATGTGAACTATAAATAAGGCTAATAATTATTTATATAATTTCTTCTATGAAATATTACACATAACCAGGGGCGTCGGAATAATTTTTTTCATGGGTGGGATTACTGAAAATATGTTTAAAAATATAAATTTAAGATAAATGTTAGGTTTATTTTATTATTAGATTTAGTGAGAACCCGGTAAACCACGTTTTACCTCTAATGTGTGATGGACATAAAGGTGTTTATTAGGTCGGAAAATATATACATATGAAAGACCCAATAACCACTTTTATATGTATAAAAAACATTTTTGGTTTAAAAAGTATGTAAAAATGCTTTATATAAAGAAATGAAAGTGATTCAAGGCATAAGAAAGCTAATTTACCACGGAAAATATATCTTTGGTATTATTATATACAATAATGATTTTTTATATCTGCAAAAAATATTTACATATTAAAATTAACACTTTACATAGAGCAAACTATAAAATCATTCTTCTTGATTTTTCATACACTGTAAAAAAAGATTAGTGTAAAATTACAAAGTTTTGGAAAATTACATATTGTATCATTGTAAATATCACACCCTTCACTGTGTGATTTTACATAAGTATGTAAAATTACAACCTCTAACGATGTAAATAAAAGGACCCTCGAACAGCAGTGTAATATTACACACTCGATTAAAATAAAATTACAATTCCCTCGTACAAACTTTACATTCAGTAGGAAAAATTCACTCGTAGCGTGTAAAAATACCATGCGTCGGTAAAATCACTTTCCTGTTATTGAAAGTTACATCAGAGATGAGGTGGTTACATCAAGATACTTAATTTTGCCAAAGTTCTTTAATTTTACCCTGGTGGAAACTGTAAGATTTATTATTTATAATTAATTGAAAATTTAGAATAATCAATCAAATAATATATGTGAATACGAAAGCCTCTCTCGTTTTTGTTGTTTATCGATGACTTCATCCTCAAATTTTGAAACATTTTTATTCTTCATGCGAGGAAAATGACAGCTATGCGCAAATTTTTTTAAAGCTTTCACACAAAAATAGATCGAATTCGAGCTATTCCTATTTTGCCTTTTACATTTTCTGCTATAGGAACAGAAAAAATGCGGTTATTCAAAACGTATATTTCACATTTTTATTACAGAATATTTAAACGTCAAAAAATACCCATAGTATCTAATGTATTTTCGGTAGGTGGTAACGTGTCCGGCTTGTGTTTCTTCAATCTCTATGAAATTGTACGAATTTTGAGCCTCGAGTGTTCGAAACCTGTCGCTCTAATAAATTTCTTTTCATTTTATTCTTTCACATAAAGAAATTTACATTTTCGTGTGTAAAATTATCGGCCAAATTGCAATATCACAACAGATGCAATTGTGAAATTCATCGCTAGGTGGATTCTTACAATTTTTCGTAAAGTTCCTCCAATACACGAGTGTCCTTTTATTTACATCCACCAGAGATGTAAAATTCAACAGAATGTAATTTAAGACATTAGAAATCCTTTTTTGCGAAATTTATACACTAAGGTAATACGAATTTTAGTCAATGAGTACAATTTATAAAATATTACACCTAAATACACTCGAGTTTATCATACTCAGTTACCGAGATATCAAATTAGAGAATATTATTTATACAAAAATATTATCAAGTCAGTTAAAAAAATGTATTTTATAAAAAATAAATTGAATCATTGGGAATCATAATGCCCTGAGTTTTTAAGCGACGCCGCTTAGCCACGATTAACCACGTTTTACCTCTAACGTGTGAAGGACATAAAGTTTTTTATTGGGTCGGCCAATATATGCCTGTGTAAGAAGACCCAATAACAACCTTCATATATATCGCCAGGCAACGGCCATACCACGCTGAACACACCAGTTCTCGTCTGATCACTGAAGTTAAGCAGCGTTGGGCGCGGTTAGTACTTGGATGGATGACCGTTTGGGAATACCGCGTGCTGTTGTCACTTCGGTTCGGTTTTGATTCCTCTAGAATCAAACCGAAGGGCCTATGACAAAGCCACCGAACGCGTCCTCGGGTTGCTGATAGAGGGTCCCTGTACCAAGGGT
>NC_046662.1:117979605-117981207 GCF_010883055.1 Belonocnema kinseyi | reverse complement strand
TTATAGATGTCACATCCTGAATGCGGCTCTGTGGCACGCCCAGGTATGTATAAGTCTCTCAAGCGCAAAGGTGTCGTATGGCGCTTCTATCAACGAGCTCAGTATCTTCAGGAATGCCATTAAGTTTTTCTCGCTTCAAATAAACCTTGGCGCATTTGTCTAACCCAAATTCCATTCCAATTTCCTTAGTATATCGTTCGACAATCCCCAGAGCTAGATGCAGTTGCTCTCTGTTTTTAGCACAGATCTTAAAATCGTCCATGTAAAATACATGAGTGACCTTGTACTTTCGATCTGCAGGTTTGCCGCACAAGTACCCGTCGGAATGGCGCAGTGCTAGAGATAGTGGCAATAATGTAAGGCAAAAGAGGAGTGGGCTCATGGTGTCGCCCTGAAAGACACCTCTCCGAAACGTGACCTTGTTAGTTGTCACACGACTTTTGCCAGATGAGATAGTAAATCTGGTTTTCCAAAGCGGCATCAATCTCTCTATGCACCCAACTATTTGCGAATGAACATTTAAGATTTCTAAAAGACAGATGATAAGTCTATGGGATGTAGACTCGAAAGCTTTCCGATAATCAATCCAGGCCATCGATAAGTCACGCTGGTAGAATGCTGCATCTTTGCAGACACATCTATCGATGAGCAGGTTCTCCCGACATCCGGCTACGCCTTTCTTTGAGCCTCGTTGTTCATACATTTCTTGCCACACAGGTTCAATTGCCCGAACAATCCTATCATTTAGGATAGCTGTGAATATCTTATAAAGCGTGTTCAGACAGGTTATTGGCCTGTAGTTCTTCGGGTCAGCTAAGTTGCCTATTTTCGGCAGGAGTATTGTTCGCCCTTCCACCAACCACTCTGGAATCGGCTCTTCCGACTTCAAATATGAGGTGAAAATACGGGTCAAATGATGATGGGTTGAAGAGAACTTCTTCCACCAGAAGGTTTTGATACAATCTGGTCCCGGTGCGGAATAGTTCTTGATCCCTCTTAATACTTTTTTCACCTCCTCGGTAGTGATAGATTGGCATTCTTTATCAGGTGTTATGAGGGCAACACATAACTCCTTCAAGCTATTTATATTTTCTGAGTCTTCATCCAGTCTATGTTGAACTTCGTAGACTTCTCTCCAAAATACTTCGACCTCCTCTGGTTTGGGTGGGTGTTCGACAGTAACTGGAGGGTCTTGGAAGACTCGAGATAGGTCAGAGAGAAACTGTTGATTTTCTCTGACCCATCTCTCTCTCCGCTCTAGACTTCTCTTAGCGTCAGATAGTATCCGTATTCTCTCAACAATATGCTGCCTGATGGTCAGCAGCTTTGACTTGTTAAGTGTGTGATAACGGGTCCAGAGTTCGCCCGCGAACTTTCGAACCTTGGTGTTAAAATTCCTGCCAGATGTGATGTAGTCAATCACACACTGAATGCGGGACGCGTACTGTCTTGCCCAGCCTATCTCGCATCGTAGCAGTCTAGCAAGTCGTGATTCAGTCACTCCGTCCACCCAAAAGTCACGAAATCCCGCCGATCCATCGCATTGAATCCATTTTCATTGGCTCCCCCAGCTCTAGATTGGTCGGCATTGTTGGCCGACCC
>NC_046662.1:117971322-117979505 GCF_010883055.1 Belonocnema kinseyi | reverse complement strand
TAAGGTATAAGAAAGCTAATTCACAACGAAAAATATATCGTTGATATTATTGTTTACAATAATGATTTTTCATATATGCAGAAAATATGTTTATTCTAAAATTAACGCTTTACATAGACTTATCAAGTAATTACAGGAATAACTATGAACTTTAATTTTTCATATACAAGTCACAGTAAAAGAAAATTTTAGTTTAAATACTTTGGACACCATAAACCACGTTTTACTTCTAACGAGTGAAGGACATGAAAGTGTTTTTTGGGTTGGCCAATAAATACATCACAGAAAAAGCGAAATATAAAGTTTACATAGATTTCAGGTGAAAGATTCACCGCAACAAACATTAACCTTGTCGTATAAACTTTACATGAATCGAAGATAATTTTCGGTTTTTAATCTTGTCCGGATAATCTTTCTCCTTATAATCGCTCCATTTTTATTCAAGATGTAGGGAGGATTGCGATGCCCGCTCTATCTGTCGTCATTCAACTTCACTAAATTGGAGAGAACCGGGGATTCCCATCTGTCAGTTTCTTTTTGCGCTTTTTGCTAAATGGTATTAAGTAAATTTTAATTCCTCTACAATAGTCTAATTTATTTCGGAGGAAATATAGCAGTAAGAACACATTTTTTTCCTGTTTTCACTTACTGATTCTACATGTTTTACCGAAATTTGCTCACTTCCGCGTCACGCAATAGACGAGATCAGAATTATTCTTCTAACCTTGGTGAAACTTTTGCCGAAATATTTCTAATTTTTAATCGTTTCAAGTCTTACCTGCAACACATTTTAACTTTTGTTTTTTCTGTGTCATTTTAAATCTGGTGTCCCGATTTTTAACTCGAATTAACTCATACATTGCCCGTTTACTATTGCTGTTAAGGACGCCGTATCAGACGACAGATTTTATTCCATCGTAGGATAAACTTTCGCCAAATAGCATGTAAACTTTAACAGCGGGAAATTTTACATGCAACAAGATTTAACTTCAGTTTTTTCTGTGATATGAAAGACCCCATAAACAGCTTTATATGTAAAAAAACACATTTAGTTTTAAAAATATGTAATAACGCATTACATAACAATATGAAAGTGATGTAACCTACAAGAAGGCTAAATTACAACAGAAAATATATCTTAGGTAATAATGTATAAAATAATGATTTTTTATATATACAGAAAATCTTTAAATGCTAAAATTAATGCTTTATATAAACTTATCAACTAATTAAAGGAATATTTATGAACTCTAACTTCGTATGTATAAGCAACCCTACCGAAAGAAATCTCTGAGTTTTCTTTAGCGAAACAGCCTGGCCCATTTGAGTCTATAAACAGTCGATTTGAAACAAAATAGTCTCGGAGATAGTTTAAGAGATTTGGGTCCTTTTTAAGATCCTTTTAGTGGCCCATTTAAGAGTGGTGCCACGGTAATATAATGTTCTTTTTGTATTCGTCACGTACCGGGCGGGCAGAGTTATTTACAGTAGTTCGTCGTGGCTAATCCGCTCTCCCGTTTTAAATTTCTCATCACATTATTAACACTTTTTTTTTAATTGATGAATTTTCTCATTATACTTGTTTATAGTTATAACCGGTAGATTCCGAATTATTATGCTTTAGGCTGTTAACTATGAAATTTAAAAAAATATACTTCTAAATTTTAATCCGTAAGCTTAATAAAGAACCCTTGAGTGTCGGCTACTCTATTGATATAGCCTCTCTGCTTGTTATTTATGATCGTATTGCTATTTCAATTCCGAAAAGGACATTTTAAAGCCTTTGAAACATCAAAGAACTACCTGGACCTTAAAACATATCTACCTGAGTGCCTGCGGAGAATTTCTCTGAGCTTCTTTGATCTAAAGAATTTTTAGTATATACTCAAAGATCCTTTTCGGTAGGGAACATTTGAAAGAAAAATTCAATTTAAATACTGTGAACCCAATAAAATATGCTTTACTGACGATGAGTGATGTACATAAAGGTGTTTGTTGGATCGGTCGATATATTTATATATGAAAGACCCAATAAGTACCCTTATATAAAAAAAAACTTTTCAGTTTAAAAAACACATAATAATGTTTTACATAACAAAACAAATGTTAATTAATGTTCAAGAAAGCTAATTTACAACGCAAAATATATCTGAGATATTAATTTACACAATATTAATTTTTTATATCTGCAAACAACCTTTACATATTAAAATTAACATTTTGCATAGACTTTTCAAGTGATTACAGAAACATTTATGAAGTCTAATTTATTATGCATAAGCCACAGTTACAATAAATTTTATTTGAATACTTAGGATTCGATAAACTACACAGAAAAAACTAAAGTTGAATTTTGTTGCATGTAAAATTTCCCGCTGTTAAAGTTTACATGCTATTTGGCGAAAGTTTATCCTACGATGGATTAAAAGCTGTCGTCTGCTACGGGGTCCTTAGCAGCAATGGGAAATCGGCAAAGTATAAGTGAATGAGAGTCATGAAAATATTTTTAGATACATTTTGAAAGCAGTTTGAACTTTATATTTTTGTGATTTATTTTTCTCATATTATCGATTTTATATATTTGTTAAAGTTAAACAAAATTATTTATTGTTGAAATTATTAATATAGCTAATGAAAAAATTAATAATTTTTAAGACCTCAATGACAAAAATATTTAAAACATATACATGATCAGAAGAATTAATGAAAAATATAATACTTATATACAATATAAATATAATAATAATTTGAATATGTAAGACAACAACTTAAGTTGCAAAGTAGAGAATCTTTGTTCCTTTAAAAGCTTAAAAATTTCAAGTTTTGAAGAAAATATTTTTAAAAAGTAGTGGTAATTGTAATTAAAATGTTGGAGGAAATCATTTGAAAAAAAGTCAATGACACGAATGATAAATGAGAAAATGGATGTAATATAATGTATATATTTATTTAAATTGAACGAAACATCATACATACATTTATACAGTTCAATCATTTATTTATTTCTTAATCTCGAAAGCTTTTTTCTTACTGCATTCAGCCCCTAATAATTTTATTTAAAAATTTAAATTTAAAGGAGGTTTTGAATTAAATAGTTGATTATATTATTGCAAACCTCACTTCTAAAATAAAAAGACTATAAGCTATTAAAATCTATAAACAAACGTACTGTACTAATGACGCACAGTTGGAGGAAATGCACTTTTTTCATTCAAAAATGTCCAGAGCCTTCAATTTTCTCGCGATTTTGAATTTTTCTGTTTTAAATTAAAGATCATTCAATTCTATAGATCTTGACTCTCCGAAATTTTGTCTCCTCTATTTTTTTATCAATAATTTTTTCCGTTAAGGTATGAACAAAGTCTTATTATCATTGAAAAACATTCTTTTTTGCTAAAAATGCTTCCCATTAATGTAGGCATGACATTTAATAACTAAAATAATTTAAAAGTTTATAATAATCACTGTGATCAACAATTTTTGTGTCAAAATATTAGAATTTGAGATCTTTCAAATTATAATTTCCTTCAATGGCCAAAGCGACTTCAGGTATTCCTTAAAATAATAAATATTTAATAATATTTGATGAAATATAACAATTTAAATTTTTGTAAACAAATTAGATAAACAAATTTAAAATGTTTGCCCTTTCGCATAGAACAATTTTTTGCACTGGAAATGTTTTAAGCTATTGGACGAATGACTGCTATTCACAAAAATATTAGAAGAGTTATCAATAAACACTGTTATTAACAATTCTTGTGACACAAAATATTTGAACTTAAGGTTTTATCAAATTTAAATTTTCTTTGATGGTCAAGTCGGTGGGTTATTGTCAAAAGATCAAAATTTTGAATTTCTTTATCTAATGTATTTACAAAAATTTAAATTGTTATATTTTATCAAATATTATTAAATATTTATTGTTTCAGGGAATACCTGAAGTGTTCCTGGCGCTTGAAGGAAATAATAATTTGAAAAATCTCAAATTATAATATTTTGCCACAAGAATTGTTTATAACAATAGTTATCATAAACTTTTAAATTATTTTTGTTATTAAATGTAATTCCTACATTAATGTGAAGCACTTTTAGCACCAAAAAATTTTTACCGGCAAGCTGAACGAAAAAAGTGAATTTCCTTCTACACTCCGTCATGAGTATGATACATTTGTTTATGGAATTTAATAGTTTATAGTCTGTTAATTTTAGAAATGAGGTTTGCAATAATATAATTAACTATTTAATTCAAAATATTCATTAAATAAAAATTTTTAAATAAAATTATTAGGGGTTGAATGCAGCAAGAAAAAAGCTTTCCAGATTAAGCCACAAATTAATGATTGCACTGTATAAATTTATACATGATATTCGGTTCAATTTAAATAAATATATACATTATATTAAATAATATTAAATCCATGTTCTCGTTTATTAGTCTTTTCATTAAGTTTTTACCAGATTATTCCCTCAATATACAATATATGTCATATATTTTTTATTAATTCTTCTGATCATGTATATGTTTTAAATATTTTTGTCATTGAGGTCTTTAATATTATTAATTTTTTCATTAGCTACATTAATTATTTTGACAAAAAATAATTTTGTTTAACTTTAACAAATAATAAAATCAATAATATGAGCAAAATAAATCACAAAAATATAAAGTACGAACTGCTTTCAAAATGTATCTCAAAATTAAATTTTATTCATATTAAACTATATATTTTCATTTATTTTTTAAAATAATTAGTAATATTTAGACTTATTTTTTCATCTGTTTTTTTTTGTTTATTTGCAAACAGCATCAAGTTTTTAATTATTTTTGCATTTTCTTAATGCAATTCAATGAAGAAGACAGACCTACTTTTTGTGGTGCCATCTGTTGGCTTCGTTTGACCGACATTTCCCCTCCGGATCGTAAGAAAACAGAAAAGTGGGGGCGATGAATGGGGCTGCTTATTACCATTGAGCAAAAAGCAATTGACAGGTGGGAATCCCCATTTCTGTCCAATTTTATTGAGTTAAACGACGATAGATAGTGCTCGTGTCGTAATTTTTACTACATCTCGAATAAAAATGGAGTGCTTAAAAGACGAAAAATTATTCAGGCAAGGTTAAAAATCGGAAATTATCTTCGATTCATGTAAAGTTTATCTGGCAAGGCTAATTTTTGTTGTGTTGAATCTTTCATCTGAAATTGATGTAAACTTTATCTTTAACATTTTTTCTGTGTACGCTTCACCTACGATGAGTGATGGATATAAAGGTACTTATTGGGTCGGTCGTTATATTTATATATAAAAGACCCAATAAGCATTCTTATATATGAAAAAAACCTTTTTAGTTTCAATAACATTTAATAATGTTTTACATAAACAGACAAAAGTTATCTAACGTACAAGAAATCTTATTTACAACGGAAAATATATCTGAGATACTAACATACAATTTTGATTTTTTATACCTGCAAAAAATCTTTCCATATTAAAATTAGCACCTCGAATAGAGTTTTTAAGTAATTACAGAAACATTTATAAAGTCCAATTTATTATGTATAAGCCACAATTAGAGATGACCCGAAAAACTACGCTTTACATTGATAAGTGATGAGCATAAAGGTGTTTATTGCGTCGGTAGATATATTTATATATAAATGACCCAATAAGTACTCTTATATACGAAAAAACACCTTTTTAGTTGAGAAAACATTTAATATTGTTAAACATAACAAAAAAAAGTCATATAACGTTGAAGAAAGCTAATTTACAAAGAAAATTATTATACTTGAGATATTAATGTATATACAATATTGATTTTTTATATCTGCAAAAAATCTTTACATATTGAAATTAACACTTTGCATAGAGTTTTCAAGTAATTACAGAAGCATTGATAAAGTCTCATTTATTATGTATAAACCACAGTTACAGAAAAATTTAATTTAAATACTTAGGACCTGATAAACTAGGCTTTACCTTGATGAGTGATAGACAAAGAGCTACTTATTGGGTCGATCGATATATTTATATAGAAAAAACCCAATAAGTTCCCTTATATGTGAAAAAAACTTTTTAGTTTAAACAACATTTAACAATGTTTTACATAACAAAACAAAAGTTATTTAACGTTCAGGAAATATAATTTACAACGGAAAATATATCTGAGGCATTAATTTACACAGTATTGATTTTTTATATCTAAAAGCAATATCTACATATTAAAATTGACATTTTGCGTAGAGTTTTCAAGTAATTACAGAAACATTTATGAACTCGAATTTATTATGTGTAAGCCACTGTTAAAGAAAAATTTAATTTAAATGCTTAGGATCCGATAAACTGCGATTTACCCTGATGACTGATAGACATAAATGTACTTATTGGGTTTGTCGATATATTTATATACAAAATGCCCAATGATCACACATATATATAAAAAAGATGTTTAATTTGTAAAATATGAAAAAATGTTTTACATAAAAAACATATAAGTGATGTAACATTCAAGAAAGCTGATTTACAACGGAAAATATAACTGAGATATTAACTTGCACAATATTTATTTTTTATATCTGCAAAAAATCTTTGCATATTAAAGTGAACACTTTGCATAGAGTTTTCAAGTATTTACAGAAACGTCTATGAACTCTAATTTATTATGTATAAGCCACAGTTAAAGCAAAATTTAATTAAAATACTTAGGACCCAATAAACTACGCTTTACCTACGATGAGTGATGGACATAAAGGTGTTTATTGGGTCGGGTAATATATTTGTATATAAAAAAAACACATTTTTAGATAAAGAAAAGGGAGGGGAAGTCTATAACTCATCAACATACTGATGTAGAGAGAATCGCATAGATATGTAGAGAGTGAATCTGTCGATTGATTTAAAAAGAACTAACATTCGATAAATAATATTTTAATTCGCTAACGAAATTAAGTCTCTCATTTCATGTATAATTATAAACCCACGTATGCGGAGAAAAGCTGTTAATAGAATCAATCAATACGCTGAAGTACCGACAATGTGTATTAACTTGCTCAAAAGTTTAATACATGCCATGGAAAATTCAGTGAAGATCATAGCAATTTAAATAAAGTGATTATGGCATTCTCAATTCACAAAAACTGCCTCGCACAGAAAAACGCTGGTGTTAAATTTATTGCAGCTCAAATTTCATTGGGCTCCCAATCATCATTTGAGAGAGTTTTCAAGTCTCAAATGTATTCCTCTGAACGTAGGTGCCTTTGTGGGCATCTGGGGGAAAGTATCATTTGGAGACTGAATTTTGGCTCATGCAGAGTTATGGAGTTCTGAATCGCGCCGTCAGCCACCTGAATACCTGTCAAAGCAACTATTCGCTTTACGATATTAGCCTAAATAATTGTTAATAAGGAAACCAATTGAAACAATATTTACCTAATTTCCAAATTTCTTTCATTTAATAGAATAAAATTATAACTTCCTAATGCAACTTCCAAAAGTTAGGTTAGTCATGCCCGTCGACATTTAAACTAAAGCCGGGATGGATAGAAAAAGTCATGGCCGTCTACATATACAATAAGGTATTTTCACTCCAATCACTAGCATACTTCACTTCGTTGAATACTGAGGGGATAACAATTGACCAAATGCATGGAAATCGGTTAATTTTTGCTCTATTTTTCTAATATCTTCGTAGAAAGTAATTTTTCTGTATAAGTGCGATTCAAAATTACATTGAACAACAATTCTTGTAATTTAAATAAATAATTATTAAAATATACACACGAATGTATACAAATTGTGTAACTTTTGATTTCAGAAATAAAATTTATAACACATATATTTGATGAATAACAGTTTATTTTCATTGAATTTGAAAGACTGACTAATATTTCTCAAAATATTTGTTAATAGATACATTTTTTTAAATACCATATGATATTTCAGCAGCTTGATATATAGAAGCTAATTGCAGAATATAATAGTGATAATATTTGAATAATTCTAAAACAAAATTTCAGATTGTTCTTTTCGATTGAGACGTGACAAAACGACGCTTGATGTAAAAAAAGTAAGCATAACTATAATGCAGTCGTGATAATTTATGTATTTATAGGTTATATAATTATATGAATTCCCAGAAAAATACATACAAAATATTAAAAACTCATAAATAATTATTTTCAA
>NC_046662.1:117962187-117971222 GCF_010883055.1 Belonocnema kinseyi | reverse complement strand
ATCAAAGTTACACAACTTGTATATATCCTTGTGGATATTTTAATAATTATTTACTTAAGTTACAAGAATTGTTTTTTAATGTAATTTTGAATCGTGCGCCAAATGCGGTTAATGAGCGGTCAGCCCTAACGCAAGCGCAGTAGTTCAGGGTGCCAACATTGGCATCATTGGTCCACAGTACAAACCGGAAAAATAAATCAAATCAGCCGGCAGGAAAAAGTTGGGTAATGAAAGCCTCAATAAGGTATTTTCACTTCAACCATCAGCTAACTTCACTTTGTTAAAAGCTGGGAGGGAAAAATGGATCAAAACTTTATTTCTGTAATATATTTGTAATTAATCATGATTATTATTAGTTTATTATTTCATTAAATAGTAATTAAAAAATAAAAAAGTGAAGTTAGTTGTTTATTGAAGTGAAACACCTAATAGGCTCTTATCTTATCAGTTTGAATGTTCCCGCCGTTATATTTGAAACATTGCAATGTTTCACGAAACTCCCAATGTTTCATGAAACTTTTCATCAGGCTAAAGTTTCATGCAAATTTACATCCCTACTCATCGCGAAAAACAAATTTCTGTTTTTATTATACAATTGTATTTACCTTATCTTTCATGTATGACACTAGCCACTCCAAGATTAGATATCTAAGATACCTTTAAACTTCCACAGAAAATATAGTGGAAATTTGTTCGAACGAGCCGGCATCAATTTCAATGCAGACGGTCACGACTTAGTTTGTACATCCCGGCTTTGGTGGTTTGAATCTCTTATAGTAGGTTTTGAATAACCTAACATTTGGATATTACATCACGCCAAGTACTATTTTTATTCCAAGACTATTCAGTCGCTGGTAAATGAGAGGAAATAAAAAGTTAGGTAATTATTATCATAACTTACCTGCTTATTAACATCTGTTTCACTCAAATAACGATCGACAAAATGATCTTGACAGGTGACTTACAGTTTGTAGATGACACTTCACGTTGCACTGGATGAGAAAAAACAGTGTCTAAATTATGCTTTTCCCCTACATTCTCCGAATTAACCTGTGTGGTTCAAATTTGTTGCAGCTCTATTGAACACCGATTTCAGTGTACATTGGAGGATCGGCGATTTTCTGTGCGGGTAAGTGTCCTGTTAAACAACCTCACGTATTTAATTTAGATATGATAAGTATCTATACATATACTGACTGAAAAATAAAATGTAAAAACATCTAAGCAAGCACTCAAGAAGTATATGATTTTCCAAAATCCTAGCACGCTATTACTAATATAATGTACCGCTAAAGAATTCTAGTCTAATTTCAAACTTAATCATATTATCTTATATCCATAACAAATCACAAGATCGCTGTCTATAGAATCCGTCAATGCGTTGACAGACGAATGAGTGGTATTTATATTATCCCAGTTTGATACATGTCATGAACAATTCAATGAAGTTCATCGCAATTCAAGTGAAGTTGCAATGTTGCTGACAATCAAAGATAACTTCCAACTGAGAGTGACATGCTAAACGCTCTTACGTACACGGAGAAAAATGGAAGTCAAAAATTAGGTCTACACTGCTGATAGTCTAGTAACTCATTACTAAACTGGCGTTGTAATATACGTGATACCACGTGGTTCGTGTGCCTGAAACACCAACCTATAAATGCAGAGTGGGAAGTAGAGGGAGTTGAACGCTCCTTGAATATGTGCTGAGCCAGTTTAGTAACTAGTCCTATACCGCACATGTTTCGTGTGCACGACGCTACTTGATGGTTTATTATATAAAAATAAGTTTCTTAATTAAGCTTTACATTACTGTTATTAGAGCGACCATTAACTACTATCGGCTGATGATAACTAATTAAAACACTGTTATTTTTTATTCTGGTATATATGATGAAGTAATGAAAGCTAATTTAGCTAAATGTAATTTCTATACTGCAATTTATTAATGGATTTGCGTATCCTTCCACTAATCTTTATATTAAGGAGTTAATAGAAAACCCATGTTTAAAAAGTTACCAGAGTAAAAGTAAGTCAATAAGTTGCGGGCAAAAACGAGTTAAAAAGAAACAAGAATAACGAGGATTGTATCGTACACAGATGATTATCATACAATCTATTCTATCGTTATATTATAATATACAATGAAATCCTCGTTGTCGTCCTTTTTTACTCGTTTTTGCTCGCAACTTTCTTAACTTATCACTACATTTTTATTTGATTTAAAACAATTTTTGTTTGAAACTATGAATATTCGTTAAGGTAAGAGAACGTTTTCTTGATGCAGATATTTTTTTCATATAAATTAAATTTTATTTGTCGGTAACGGTAATTTTACCTTACCGGAAATTGATTTCCAAATAGAAACTGTTTAAAAAAATACGTAAATGTATTCCATTCATTCAAACTAGAATCAACCTATTCAGACGTGGAAACAACTTTATATCGTTTTTTGTTTATTCTAACGTATTTTATATTTAATATTCACAAACAGAATATACAAAGAAATTAAAGTAATCAGGGCGCTAAAAGAATTAAAGTACATTATAAACTAATACTATTTTCAGGAAAATTAATAATTCTGTGAACTTAAAATTTTATTCACATTTAATTATCTTATAGATCATAAATCTCTATATATCTAGATCCCGAGTTATGCACGTTGAAGTGCAGCTAGCTTAAATAAATATGTGATAAAATGATTATTTTTCGTCTTGCAAAAAGATTCTCAATATTGAAAAATTGGTTTGGTCCATTTTTTTTTATTTTCTTCTTCCTCGGCCCATAATAATAGTAAATAAACCGCTAGTAGTACCTTAAAGACAGAGCATATAGCCATTGTAATTTACAAAACAAAATTTAAGCCTAAAATACCGCAGTGAGTTTAAAAAGTAGTTAACAAAATTTAAAGTACTTCAAATAAGTAAAAAAATATTTCAGCTAATTTGTCAAAACTAATATCAAATTATTTAAGCACTTTTCCAATTATCAAATGCTTACGTTTTTCCAAACACTGCTTCATCCTCGGCAATAAGAGTATTAAGGATAATTCCTAGTATATCTGTCATATTTTTCGTATCAAATCCAACATTTTGTATGGATAACCACCATACATGAGCTGCGCCAGGCGGGTATTCGATGCCAAGGGCAAGGTTATATTAAATCGGTTTCCTTTTCTTTAATGAGACCGACTTTTTTGAGATTAAGCTGTCATATTTCACGAGATTTCTTAAATTTATAAATTATCGAAAGATTAAAAGAAGTCATGTGCAGGTCTACTGGATTCCTTTTGCTATTTCAGTTATTAGTCTTTTACGGCATATAAGTTAGTCAACAAAATTAAAGCGACTAAAAAGTCTTTAAAAAACAAATCGGCGGCAATTTTGGATTTCCAGTGACAGATACGCAATTCAAAAGCCTTCGAAACCCATTCAACAGAAGTGAATGAATTTATGTTTCCTGGGTTAAAACAGACATTTTCAGCAAAGAATTAGAATTTCTACTTTGAAACAGGAAAACCTCTAAAAGAATTATAATTATAATTCTGAGCTAGAACTAGCAATTTCGGTCAAGAATAATAGTTTTCATTTCAAGCTAATTTTAGACAAAGAAATTTCATTCAGAATTATAATTTTGTCTTCAAAACAGGGAATTTTGTAAAGAATATCACTATTAGAAATCAAAATTTATCAGACTGTAAAACTTCCCTGATCCAAATTAGAATTTCTTTGAATTAAAAAATGCTTTTTTTTACAAATAAAAACTTGCAAGAATTTAAAACTTTCCTCTGCCAAATTTTAGAAAAAAAGAGTTACTAAATTTTTCAATTGTAACATAAAATTCTATGAATAAGTGTAATTCTGACTTGTAACAGAGAATTTTATTAGCTAATGTAATTGTAGCTGGGTATAGGAAGCTTTTCAAAAGGAATATAATTCTGAGTGTGGACGAGGAATAAATAAGTAGCATTTTTTTTAATTTCCGTAAAGAGTTAGAACTTTGTCTTTAGAACAGAGGACTTCACAAAGAATTATAATTTTTTCTTGGAAGATTTGAAAATTCCTTGTTCTAAATTAGAATATGTTTGAATTCAAAAATCCTTTTTTACGAATAAAAATTTTCCAGAATTTAAAACTTTCCTCTTTCAAATTTTAGAAAAAGGGTGTTACTAACTTTCTAAGTCATAATTTAAAATGTTCTGAATAAATAAAATTCTGATTCGCAACATGGAGTTTTTTGAAATAAATTTGATTTTGAATTTGATTTTTTAATTTTTTAATTTAGGCTTTGAAATGGGGAATTTACATAAAGAATTATAATTTTGATTTTCAAACAGAGAATTCCAATAATAAATTGTAATTTTCGTTTTGGAACAGGGCTTTTCCGTAAAGAACTTTATTTCCGAGTTTAAAAGGGAAAATTTTCGTAAAGAATTATTGTTTGACTTGGGACAGATAATTTTTGACACGGAACGACAATTTGAAAAAATTCTGGCCCAAACTGAGATTTGTATTTCTTTTCCAAAATTCTTTGTACCAAATCAGAAATTATTGAAATGATCGAAATCATCAGAATGCTTAGAAATCTTTTGAAATGTTTGAAAATCGCTTGAAATCAGTAAACTGTTTTGAACTGTTCTAAAATGACAAAGAAAAATAAACAATTGATACCGAGAGATCTGGGAAATGACCTACAATTAAAAATAGTACATCTTGTAGACATCCTAGAAATGCAGTTTGAGGCGGTAAATTTCACTATTTTAGATTGGAAAATTATAAATCATTTTATTTCAAGTTGAAATGGTTTAGAGTTCCTGTACACTTTAAATATGAAAGCCTGAGATTTGTATTATTTCTTTTTAAAAGCATTCTAAAACAAATAATTTCAAATTAAAATGTCCAATATTGGACAGATGATTATTTTAAGTGATGGTACTTCAGCAGTTTTAAATTTTGTATTTTCGAAACTTTATAATGTGAAACTGGAAACGTTTCAAATTGAATAGTTTTAAGTGCTTACTATTGGCATATTAGATATGAAGTGGTATTTAAAGTAATTACGTAGTTTTTTCTATTAAGAACTATACAAATTTGCGGCTAAATGATGAATTCACTATCATTTATTGGTTTCAAAAACACCATTGCTTCCAAGTCAATTGGACACCCTTATCAATAAAAAATAATTACTTACAGGGATGACGATAAAAACGCTTCTTGTACTTCAGCTTCTGAGGGCCTTGCTGACTTCTGCTATTTTAAAAATGATAAGTAATATTGCTAAATTAATATAGCTGTTTCACATTTTCCTGCATGCAATGTTAATGCTATCGTCCCTTCAGAAAATTTGCATCCTAAAAAATTTTCATTCATATATTATAAAATATAAAAAGCTGTACTTTTATTGTTAAAAAATCGATTCAAAATTTGCCGTAAAGTATTAAAATTAAATTACTTGAAGTTATTACAAAGTAAACAAATATCACTTCTTCAAAGCTCCATGATTTTTCCAGGTTTTCCAAAACTTCTTCAACATTTCTTTACTTCACTATATCTTCCAGTTCTTCAGTAACAATTTAGCGATAAGAAGACGAGGGGCAGGGAAATTTTACAAAGGCACAAAGACTATAAAAAATTTAAAAACCTGAAAATTTTATTTCAGCAGCTAAGTTCACTGCAATTCCGTGCGAACGTAGACCAAATATTCAAATTGTGTAATGAGCTTCAACTTTTTTTCATAAAGATAAATAAAAATGCTGTTTTATGTTGTTCGAATTCGTAGAATTTGTAGTCGCGCTTCTTCGGACATAAACTTAAAAGTGGCACAAGTGAAAAACAAAAATAAGCTGTACTTACTTGTTACATCTGGATCTATAATTGGCTGCTTCGTAAAGTTTTTAGACTCACTCTCACTCATTGTGGAGACAAAATAGTGTCACAAAATAATCACAAAAGCATAAAATTGCTTGCATTGCATGGCAAAATGCTGCGAAGCGAACCTACCAAAAATCGAGAATACCGGCGAGAGGACGCCAAAACAAGTGCGCAACGGCGTGGCGCATTACGCAAATATCTCATCTCATATGAGAGCCGATCACTGAAGTGGAATGCGCACTACCGCCTCGAACGTTTTGGACTCATTACTATACTTTCTAGAACCAAGTGCTGCTGCCCCTTTGCAAGGACAACTTTTCATCAAACGTTTTATGTTACACACCAAATTCTGCTGCGACTTCTATCTCTTTTTTAAATGACACTGAAAGTTACTGTGACGGCTTGCGTATTGCCGTCGATTAAACTCGTTGATTTTATAATTTCAGTTCGTATAAAAAATTAATAATTGTTTTATGAAATTGCTTATCACAGTTATTTAGAATGTTAGTATAAACTCTTCAACGTTCTCTCTCTCTCTCTCTCTTCTTCTTCTTTAATTTTAGGATAAAATAATTTGCTTCATATACCTAATAAGATAAAATAGTATACATGAAAATGTAGCCTTATTAAAAAACACGTACGCTGGGCCTACGTGGTCAGCTTGATACGTTACGGCATTCGTTAGCGAGCTCCTATTGGTCAGGCTCAACGTCAAGGGGTTGCACTTGACTCCCCTACTCTAATGCTACCCTTGCACGTAATCCAAAAATGCAAGATTATAAATATATGTGACTCGGGGATCATCAATATCAATATCATATCAATCGTTGATATTCATTGAACCCGCATCACTCGAGATCTTAAATAATTAAATATTATAATTTAGAACGTAGAATCTAAAATGTATAAGTTCCGCGTAACTTAGTGTAGTCGTCGAATCTAATTTATATCTAACATTAAGTGAAGTTAGATATAGAATTTAATAATAATAATAATATAAAAAGCTTATATTAACTTTTGTGTGTGTCCCATGGATTAATGTGTAAAGTTTAATGAATAAAGTTATTCATTTAAAATGACCTATTTAACTGGTGAGATTCTTCATTTCATCGTCTGTGATTCAGGGTATATTCTAACGGTTAGTTGTACCTAAGTTGGTTAGTTGCAAATTAAAATGGTTAGTTCCAAAAGCCAAAAAGGTTAATTGTAAAAAGCAAAATTTGAAATGATTTAGCCTAATTAGAGACCAAATAAGTTTGACAACTGTGGTTACGTTAAATGTTTTATTGGAAAGGCTTTAAATACTATGAGTTTTTACAAATGCTTAAAAATAAATTAATATAATTCTTTAAATTTTTAATCAGAAAATAATCAGAAACATTTTTTCTTTGGCGGTTTTTCTTTTTCTTTATCATCATCTCTTGACCTAGACCTTTTTTTGGCAGCTTCTTTATAAATACCGTTAAACCATATTTGTTCTTTAGCTTTGGGATGACTTTTTTGTCGTCTATCTTTGGTTTCAAGCCACCTTCTTATTGCTGGACGAGGATCCCATGAGTCTAAAAGAGGCATATTGAATGATATATACAGATATAAATTTTCAGTTTCCACTGTTAATTGAGCTCGTTCGGCAGTTTTAATTTTATTACTGCAACTAATCAAGCGTTCGACATCTGCGCTTTGTGGTTTCGCTGCAGCAATACGTGCGAAAATCGTCGTAATCAGAGGATAACGTTCAAGTGAAATCAATTTTTGAATGGTTTCTAATAAAGGCTTACCTTTCAAACTTGTAAGCATAGGCATTTGCAAAATTTCTGAATACTCCAAGTCTAATGCAGAGATATCTAAATCTGTTGCAATGCAATTGTGAACTTCTTTCAAATCCAAAGTATCATCGAAGTTGATAAAACGCTTCAATATATTTACAATGTTTTCATCTTCTTTAAATCTATCTTCAGTAAAATTTATTAGAGATAGTATGACTTCATTTTTTATTGCACTAGGATCTCTTCTTTCCGAGACGTACAAGTTATGAGCTTTTGAACGGCGATTCTACGCTGTAAGAGTTATTCCGTGTAATTGGAAGGTCTCCATCGATTCACTGATTTGTTTTTTCAACGTTTCTTCCCACCCACCAAGCAAAGGTTTTGTCTCTAAAGATTTTAATTTTGTGCAAACAGAATGTACGTACTGCATCATATCTAACAAAGCTGTGTCGTCTTTTTGCAAATTTTGCTGAAATCTTGAAAATACTTGCAACGTATCAGCGAGAAACGATAATAACTCTAAGTTACTTTTGTCTGTGAGAAATTTATAAAAACCGGCTGCTTCTGGCTCTTTAGAGTTCTTAAAATATATAACTAATGTGTACCACGAAGTCAATACAGCATCTAGTAGATCAAACGTATTTTCAGTCCAACGTATTTTATAGCGTGTTGGTAATGATACCAAGACAGTTTTACTCTCTTTTGCTGTGCTTTTTAATTCATTGGTCCTCATTCCACTTTTATGAAAAAATGATGCCATCGACGAAGATTCATTGATAATATTTTTCACTTCTTTGACTGTCTTAGTAACAGATTTCCAAGCTAAGTCTGACCTGTGAATTATGAAATTTTAATGAATACTCAAGTGTGATCTTATTTTTAAAAAATCTTCAATCTATGTATAAATAGAATTATTTACCTATGCGCTGAACACCAAATTTTCAATAATGTCAAAAACATTGAGTCATCTGTGGCTATCGTTCTCAAATAATCTTCAAACATTTTCCACAGCCCAGCTTCTTCTCCTCTATTCACAGATGCCCCATCAGTGACGAGGGATGAAATTTTTGTCATGAGGTTATTTAAACAATTAGAACCAAGAGTCTTTTCACATCCATTTTTTACTGCTTCTAGCAAACCTTTAGCCCCTCTTTCTTAGGGTTCTTCAGCTCCAAGAAAGTAAAGCACTTCTTTGCCACTAGTAGTAATTGCTTTTGCCATTGTATATATCTTATCTATTTGCGTGCGATCTACATAACCATCGCAGCGCAGAGAAATCGCTAAACAAGAGCTCAAAAATAATTCCCATTCTGGTCTATGGCATTCAACAATGATCTGTAAAAGCTCTCTATAGCTACTTGGTGAAACATATTGCAAATTGTCTTCGCAGTCCGTAATT
>NC_046662.1:117942437-117962087 GCF_010883055.1 Belonocnema kinseyi | reverse complement strand
CTAGATTGGCTTGTTGAATAAATTGGCCAATAGGCGTAACTTTCATGACTTCTGTTGCATTTAGTTTGGATTGTTGGTATGCTTTCTGGCACTCTTTGTGCAAGATTGAATCTAAATGTGTTAATGCTATTTGCTCTATGTATTTCGTGCCACTCTCAGAAGCAATAGCTGGTACTTTCCTGTTTCGGGAATGCAGTTTAACAATTTCAGGAAATTCAAAACAATATTTACAACTTATCATATGTGTCTTGTTGCTATGGAAAAATAGGAAACATGGATAGAACTTCACATTTTTTTTGGAATAGAATCATTTGTTTTTTTAAATACTTCTCTAGCAGCGGTTGTACTGTGCGCTGCCTCTGTTTCATCTTCATTTTTACCCTTTGCTGAAAAATTATATAAGCTTTTACATCTAACCGAACCGAATAACTGATATGTTTTTATTAGAAAGTATGATTATTCTTTTTGTTAAGTACGTTACAGAAAAGTAAAAATCAACCAACAAAGATATGTATAAAGCTCGATCCTACATAACCTAAATTTTTATTATCCTCACCGGAATACTTACTTTCAGCATTTTTCTTATCGTTAGTAATAGATGGAGTTGAATTTTTACTTTTTTGTAGCCACTTCAACAAAGGTGAAGAGCTGTCATACGAAGAATTAGATTTCATATTGCTCATTGTAGAACTTTAAACACTACCAACATACTTTCCAGCGAACGAAAATCGCAGACGAGCCAGATACTATGAAAGCAGCGCCACAGCACAGCGATTTTTGCACGGGACTATACACGTCATCTATAACGTGGGAAATGCAGATATTTAAAATAACTCTAACAACTATTTTGAACTGGAAAAATTGGATTCTGAATTCCCTTTTTATTTTTTTATTTTTTTTTTTAGTTTTCGAGTAATATAGATTCGGGCAGTTGTAAATTTTGCTTAGAATATACCCTGCTGTGATTAATATAAAGATTCAAATAACCGCGGTAGATGATTTTCAAATCAACGCCAGTCAGCAGCGAACGTTAAGACTATCTGAAATAATTTCTTTTATGAGAATATTGGGGAAATAATTTTATCCTTAATTTCAATAAATATACATTTGTACAGTATGGTATGCTTTGTATATAAATGTATTTATTGCTTCTTTACTGTCATGAACAATATAATGCATTATTCAGATTTAGTGTTAATACTATTGAATAGAGGTATTGGTTTTGTTCAATATAAGTTCCAATCTTTTTGTTTAAATATGATTACAACATCCGAATAATAAAATCTATTTTTTTCAAAATGATCAATTATAACATCAATTGCATTCAATGTCGGTAGCATATGAAATACTTGTTTTTGGGCGGAAAAATGATTAATATTTGGAAACATTATTCATTCTTTTAGGTATGATTCCTATATTTCTGTACTCTATTTAAAAGTAAAAGTTCTGTGTAAAGAATTTGTGTAATCTTCACAAAACCGACGTCTTCCATTTTTCTCCGTGTATCTAATTCATACCTGATAAAAACCTGTCCATATACTAACTGAAAAGTAATGTGTTCTCGTTTAAGCGATCCATTCTACACCCTTACGTATCTATTTCGGACCTAAAAAAAGCTATACAGATACTAACCGAAAAATAGTGTGTAAAAAGATATAAGCCAGCACTAAAAGAATCTATTACTTTGCCGCGTCCGTGAATCGCGTTTTCGACTTATCTCTTTCCATTAGAATGGACTGGTAAGTGAAGAGGGAAGATTTCGTGAATCTTCCTTCTCTACTAAAAGTGAGTTGCGTCTATCGGGTCGAATTCAACCGCTCGTCCTGAAAAATTTTACTTTTCAGAGTAAGCCCTCTTTCTTCGGCGCACGTCCTATATCATTGAGGCGAATAATGTTGTCAAATACAATTTTAATATAGTTTGTGTTCTTCCAAAAGTTTAATTTTTTATGTTTAGTATATTTTTCTAACAAGAGTTTATAAAGAAGGGTAACGCCGAATAAGCACATGAAAACTGCTCTAGGCTCAAATTCAGCTTAAGGTGTCCTATATGGTAGCCTCTGTCCAAAAATTAGTCTATGCAAAATGAGAAGCTCCTAAATCTCATTTCAAAAACATGAGGGAAAATAAATGAATATTTTTCTTTCTGCAATTACTGTTTATAAACTTTACAACAAATTCTCCAAAAATATATGGCATCTTTCGCCTCCTGCTCTATAGAATAACCCTACCTATAGAAATCTCAGAGTATTCTAAGGCGAAACAGCTTGGTCGGTTTAAGACTATTTTTATGTTCGATTTGAATGATTTAGTCTCAGAGGTGGTCAGAGAGATTTGGGCCTTTTCAAGGCCCTTTTAGGGGTCATTTTAAGAGTGATACGGTGATAATATGTTCCTTTTGTACACGTCACGTATCCGGCGGGCAGAGTTATTTACAGTAGTTGGCCATCGCTAACCCGGCTCTTTCTTTTTAACTCTCTCTTCAAATAATTAACAGTTTTTTTTAATTGATGAATTTTCTCATTATACTTATTTATTATTATAACTTATATAATAATATACAATTTTCCAGCTGAGTCCAGAAATGATGTCTCTTTTGGCGTATCTTATTTAATTTACGAGAAACGTTGTTTTAATTTCAATTTTAGACATTAAAAAAAAAGTAGATATCTGAAATCATCGAAACCCTTGAGCGTCGACTATACTCTATTGATATAGCCTCTCATCAATTTCAGCTTCTCTGATTATTATTTAGGATCGTATTTTTATTTCAATTTCGGAAAGGACATTTTAAAGCCTTTAGAACATTGAAACGAGCTCTCTGGATCTTTAAATATACTAGACTATTATATGCGCGCGCTCACGTTTCTACTCATTTTTATCATTTACTCAATTTTCTAATAACAATTTATTTGTTAAAATTTTCTGAAGACTTATATTCTTCTTCACATATTACGTAACGTTATGTTAAACCCTTTTACCTTTCCACGCCCTAACTGAAGTTACGTAACATTTATTTTGTACTAGTTTAAAAAACTGAATAGACATTTTGTAAATAAAAATAGATTATAGGATGAAGCGTGGTACATAAATAAATTAAACAATATTTTGACGTAACACAGGAATGCTTATTTCATATTCTTTTAATTGCACGCATTTTCAAATTGTTTACAAGAAAATAAGTATGAGCAGTTTTTTTAGAATTATATAAATTTTATCATTTTAATGAGACAATTAGGAAAGATTTTTCAATTTTCAGATATGTCAAAAAAAGAACGTAAAAGATTTTAAAAGAATATTGTTTATTTTACAGGATTTTACAAATTATTAGAAAAATTTTAGCCTTTTTAAAAGATATTTAGGGATTTTATAATTGCAGAAGAAATGATCAATATTCCATACATTTTCGGAAATGCTTCCCAGGTTTAAAATATTTTAAATCTATGCAAATCCTCTTAAATTCCTAAAAATATTTTTAAATGAATCCAATTGTTTTGAACTTTTGAAAAATCATCTAAAATGTAAAAAATTAAGCTCAAAATCTTCCAAAATTTCTTACAAATTTGAAGCAAATTATACAAGATTTTTGAATATTTCAGATTCGTCAAAAAAAATCTAGATTAAGAAAAATATTTTTACGGGATTTTATAAAATAATAGGAAAAGTTCGAGCCCTTTAAAAAAATATAGAATGCCTCTTAAATTCTTAAAAATATTTTTATCTGACTGGAATTTTTATTGAAATTTTGAAAAGTTATTTAAAATGTAAAACGCTGCCTCAAAACATTCCCAATTTTCCTAGGAACTTGAATAAAATTTATTTCTTTAATTGAGACCTTTCCAAGTTATTTTAATTAAGGGCATGTGATACTTTACTATATAGGTTTTTAGTTTTCCACATATTTTCTTCACAATTTTTTATTTAAAAAAAAAACAAAAGTGTCCAGGCGTTTGCATTTTTAACGTCTGGCTTTCTTTTTGTTTAAAAGCTTTCACATAAGTCTGCATTTTTTTAAATATTCTGCAGTTTGAAAATCTTATTTATTCTCCTTTAATCTTCGCTATGTTTATAGAATTTAATAGATTATTTTATTTTTTATTTTTCGATGTTACCTAAAGCTCATTTTTCAAATGAAAACATCGAGAGAAATTGTTTTGGGAACCCATAGAATTTATGTCATTATCCTGAATTTGTAAAGAAATCCTAAGATATCTTATAAATTTTCATTGTTTTTTAATCGTTTCAAAACTTGTACATATCTTATGAATTTAATAAAATTTATTCTAAAATTATATATTATGGCACGATGTTGCTTTAAAAACTTTTAAACACTTCTTTAAAATATTTTATGAAATAATTTGAAGCGTTTCGTAATCTTTTGTAACGATCTCTTAGAACTCATTATTAAAAAATTGTGTGAAATTTTCTATTAATATTATTAAGACGCTTCTATTGTTCTAATTTTTGAAATAAGTATTTTTTTGTTTTGAAATAAGAAATCATCTCTTTGAAAATTAAAAAAAAAAGATTCCCCAGATGTAAAAAAAGAAAACATTTTTTTCTTTTTCAAAAATCTGGAATTTTAATATGGTAGCAAAATGTTAAAAAAAATATTGCACAACATAAAATACTTAATTTAAAAAAAGTTATAATTGAATCTTTATCTATTTCGATGTTGTTAAAAAATTAGTCATCTAAAAATTAATGGATTTTTTCATAAATGATAACATGAAAAGCATTAAACAATCATTTTCATTCAAGCATAGAAATAATTTGTACTCTACGTTTTCTCAAAAATCGAATGCAAGTACACATTTCAGTACATCAGAAGCAATTTGAAAAATTATTTAATTGAAATAATATAATTCCAAATATAAATAAACTTTTAATTTAAAATTAAAATAGAACCTTTAAGTCAATAATTAAATTGTGTTACATCAATTTCAGGAACTGAGTTTTAATCTTTATTTACTTTAATAATCAGAAAACGTTAACTAACTAATAATCAATTGAAATTTTACAAAAGAAAAACCATTAAAATATAATTCTGTTATAAAACATTTAAATAACTTTAAGGCTTCCGTTTCCGGTACCGATCGCGAAAGAACTCTTTTTGTCAAGGGGTGTATTTTTTTTGGTTTTGGTAAAGGAAATAAGGGTGAGTGGATGCAAAAAAGGCAGAAAATGCGGAGATCGAGTGTAAAGGAAGAAGGGTGAGTGAAGGCAAAGGTGTGAAAGGTGAAAGGGAGTGGTTTTAAGTGAAACTTTGGAGCGTGTGAAGTTTTTGAGGTTAGGAGTGAACAAATAGTTTCTTGGTCAGGGGGGCAAGAGGTAGGAAATAAAGGCGGGAAACGTCACGGTGCTTTGGGTAAGGTAGGGTGCCGACGACGCGAAGTCCATTAACTGGCGCCAGAGGGCAACAGTTACTGGACGATCGCACAGAGCAGAAAATCAAAACCGTAGTGTCTGCAACAGCTGACGTTGCTGAAAGCACTGGAAGTGGGGGGATAGATGACGTTGATCGCAGTGACAGCAGCGGTGATAAAAGTGCCGAGAAGTCGATCCGGGTGGGGAGGGTAGCGGACTCAGGTACGGGCAAGCAACGCGGAAGGTCCTCAAATTTACAGCGCCTTAACAAGCTAGGCAACGCGGGTTCGAATAGAAGGCTCTCATTAAAGTGCTTAGAGAGGAAACAAGAAAGAGTTTAGACGACATGAATAGGGATATGAATAGGCAGGGAAACGATGTAAGGGGGGAAGTGAAAAAGATCAGAGAAAAATGGGAAGAATGGGATAAACGTTGGAAGGAGGAAAAAGACAAGGTGTCGGGTAAACTAGAGAGCATTGAGAATAGACAGAGAGAGGTTGACGAACAGAGATCTAGAGAAATAAATCAGTTGGAAGAACGGGTATCCAGTCTAGAAATCAGGAATGAGCATATGAGGGAAAAGACAGAAAATGAGGAAATAGTTCAAAGGAATGAAAAGAACGTCCGAAGTGAGAATGAAAGTTTGAAGAAAACACTCAGTGAGATCGAAAGAAGATTAGAAGGGGAAGAAAGGGCAAAGGGGGAAAAAACATAGTAGTTAAGGGATTAAAAGTGGAGAGTGAAAAGGGAGAAGTGGAAATAACAAATCTTTTGCGAGATATTAGAGTGCAGGCAAGGGTGGAAGGAGTCAAGAGAATAGGAGGGACAAAGGAAGGAAAAGAAGGAATGTTTCTAGTGAAAGTGGGGAGGGGTGAAAAAAGAATTAGCAGTAAATGGGAGAAAAGATGGGGACATGGAGGAAAAGGATGGAACAATGATAAGAAAAATTATAATTGGTAAAGTAGAAATAGCGGTGGTGTGTGTATACAGAAGAAGAGGGGAAGAGGAAGGCTGGAGAATAATAAGGAGGTGGATGGAGGAAAAGAAGGAAGAATTGGTTTTAATAGGAGGGAACTTAAATGCATGGACTGGCGAACAAGGGGGAGGGTTATGGGATGAAGAAAAGGAGGCATTTATAAGGAACTCCAAACATAGAGAGACGGACAGGGAGGGGAGGAAGTTACTAGACATGATAGGAGAAGCAGTAATAGACTACATCTTGGCTGAAGAAAGATCGGCATATGATAGGGAGTATGAAGGTAGGGAATGACATAGGGTCCGAGCACTTCCCGGTCATAGTTACACTAAGAGGCGTCAGTAAGAGCGGCAGAGGGAGAAAGGAAAAAGAGTGCGAAAGAAATATGAAAATGGGAATCTGGGGGGTAGATAAATTAAAAGAGTTTAAACAAAAGAAGGTTAGGTATGAAAAAGAGGAGAGAATAGACTCTTTAATCGAAAGGTTGAAGGGGTCCATTGAAAAGGTAAAGGATGAGCTGGGTACTAATGAAGAAAGAGTAGGGGGAAAGAGAAGCTGGTGGGACGAGGAATGCTGGGATAGTAAAGAGAGAATAAAAGAGTGTGTGAGCAAATGGAGAAGAGGGGAAATGGAGAAGGAGGAAAAAAGTACATGAGAAGATGCTGGAAATAAAAAGACAAAGGGGAAAGGAAGAATATAAAGTAGAAGTAGAAAAAGCGATCAAAGAAGGTAGGGTGTGGGAAGTGATAAATAGGGATAGAGGGGAAAGGAAGGGCGTTAACGGAGAAATAGAGGAATGGACGGATTATTTTAAGGGTCTATTAGGGGGAGAGCAAAATAAGATCAAAGGGGAAAAGTGTAGGATAGTCCAAGAAGAAATGGAGGAAGGGAACGAGATAACAAGAGAAGAAGTGGATGAGGCAATAAATAGGTTAAAAATAAACAAGGCGACGGGAGAAGATGGGATGGAGAACGGAGCGATGAAGTTTGGAGGAGAAGGGATTAGGGATGGGATGTGGAAGATCTGCAATAAGGTATGGAAACGGGAAGGTTGACCGGAAGAGTGGACGACGGGACTGGTGGTACCGCTTGTCAAGAAAGGGGACGGAAAGAAGGTAGAGGAATACAGAGGGATCACTTTCATGTCAGTCGGCTATAAAATATATGCAGAAATCTTAAGAAAAAGTTTGGAGAGTCAGGTAGAACAAAAAGAAAGTATCCCACATAATCTGACGGGATTTAGAAAAGGGATGGGAACTATAGACAACATCTACTTACTTAACTATTTAGTTAACAGAAATTTTGGGAGAAAGAAAGGGAAACTAGTCGCTTTGTTCGTAGATTTCAAAGCAGCGTTTGACTCAGTGAACAGAAAAGTGATATGGCAGGCAATAAAAGAGAGGGGTGTAGAGGAAAAGTTGGTGGAGAGGATAAAGGAAATTTTTACTGAAACCAGGATTAGGGTGAAAATAGGAAAGAAAAAAGGGCAGGTTTTCTGGACAGGCTGTGGTCTAAGGCAAGGGTGCCAGTTGAGTCCGTTACTATTTAGTATCCTATTGGCAGACTTAGAGGATTAGCTAAAGGAGAAAGGGAAATGAGGAACAGTTTTGGGTAATAGCAAACTATACTCTCTAGCATATGCGGACGATGTAGTTCTATTAGCAGATGATGAGAAGGGGATGAACCTAATGATGAGAATCTTCGAAGAGTATGTGGGAACAAAAGAGCTGACGGTGAACGTAGATAAGACAAAGGTGATATGTTTCAGAAATAGAAAGAGCAAAATGAATTACGTTTGGAAGATAAACGGACAAAAAGCGTAAATTGAGGAGGAGTTCTGTTAGCTAGGTTTTTAGTTTGAGACAGAAGGGGGAAACGAGCTGCAGGTGAGGAAAAGAATTGAATGTGCGAGTAAAGTAATGGGCCAAATATGGGGTATAGGAAAGAGAAGGTTCCAGAACGATTGGAGAATGAGGGTCTGGTTGTTTGATGTGTTGGCGTGGGCGGTGTTGTGTCATGGTGTGGAGATCTGGGGATGGAAGGAACATAGGAAAGTAGAGAGCATGCATGAGCGATTTCTGAGGTGGGTAATGGGGGTTAGCTGGAGTTGCCCAGGATATATGTTAAAAGAAGAGTTAGGAAGAGAAAATATGGTAACTAGACAAATTAAGAAAGCCTGGTGGTTTGAAGAGAAGCTAAAAAAGGGAGAGGGAAGTAGAATTGCACAAGCATGTTTCGGCGAAATTCGGAACAATGAAGCGAGAGGTAATGTGGGAAATTCAAAATGGGAGGAAGAAATAAGAAAAATGAGAAGGGTGTGTAATATTCGAGAAGGGGTTATGGAGTGGCAGGACATAGAGTTAAAGCTTTTGGTGAAACAAGGAGAAGAGAGATGGACAAAGATTATAGATTCGAGGTACAGATCGTATATGATGGTCAAAGGGTAGTGGACAGGGAGTGATGTGGATGAAGAAATTGGAAGAAGTAAGGGGAAGCAAGGGAGTAGGGCAGAGCAAAACGGGTGATCCTGAAAAGGGACAGTAAAAAACGAAAATTGTTTTCAATATCGTGGAAAATGCATTTTTTATGGTAAGAGGAAACGGAAGCCCTGGAAGCTCGCTCATTTTAGGAATTAATATCACTACTGTTACTATTGTTTATCCTGAGTAATGCAAAAGAGTAGAATATGAGTAGTAATATAAGTAGCAGTTAAGTTAGACCAAGGATGGAATTGTAAATATATGTACATTGAGCGGAGGCCCTCAAACCCGTAAAAGGGAGAGATTGAATACATACATACATTTAAATAACTTTAACTTTATATATTTTTGTAAATTAGAACTTTTATTTAAAAAACATTTTATTTAATCTTAAACTTTCAAACTAATTCCAGAAAATGTCAATTTTAGTAGAATCAGTTGATAATGAATAAACCAGTTCACAAACTAAAAAACATAAAACAATTATTTTCATCGAAACATTCAAATAATGTTTACATTATGTGTATATTCTCCTTTAAATTTTGAAACAATATTTCTATAGTACAGCTTACTTGAAATATTTACGTAAGCTATATGGTATAAGATTTAAAATACAAATAATATAAATATTCAAATTATTTTTGAAGTTTTTTCAGAACTTTTAAATATATTTTTAATGATTCCGATTTTTATCGTAAAATTTTTGTAAAATTCGAAAAAATTGCCTCAAAATCTTTCAGATTTTGGTTACAATTTTATCAATCTTTTAAAATGTTTTGAAATATTTTTAGGACTGAAAAATCGCGAATAATAAAATTCGCGACACTGTAAAATTCCTGAAATTATAAAATGCCGAAATCTGAAAATCCCGAATTTAAAAATTCTGGACAGTTTACAAAATTATTGAACTTCAAAATTCCCAAATGATAAAATTCCAGGCCGAATTTTGTCCAATTATAAAAGATACAAACTAGAAAATTCCGGAATTGTAGCAATTGAGAAAATAATGTTTTAATCAATATTACTTATTTAATAAAAATACAATGATCAAATATTTTAATTATAGAAACTTGTTTTAATGTTTAATTTTTTTAATTATTGCCTTAATTTAAAATAACAATAATCGTATAAAAATGTTCTGCAAAAATAAATTTAAAAACACGTGCGCTTCAAACAAAACAAAATTTGTAGGATTCAATTCAGTACTGATTTATGGCGAATTTTATTTTATTTTTTTTGATTAATTATTTTATTTTGGCGAACTTTTTTGTGAGTTAAAAAGAATACAATGCACTTTTTCAACAACAACAAAATTCTGTCGGGAATTCTTATTTTAGTAATATTATAAATTGTCCAGAATTTCGGGAATTTTTACAGTGATGGGTATTTTATTTTTCGGAAGAAGCAACTGAAAAATACCGAACAATAAAATTCCCGACACTGTAAAATTCACGAATTGCAAAATTCTCGAAAAATGAAATTCTGGAAATTATAAAAACGCCGAAATGTAAGACTCTCGAGTGGAATAATTCACGAAAAATAAAATTTCCGACAGTAAGATATTACCGAATTCGAAAATTCTCCACAGAAGATTGCTGAATTATAAAATATCCAAACTAGAAAATTCCTGAATTCAAACAATAGAAAAATGGTTGTTAATTAAATATTATTTATTTGTTGAAAATACAATAATCGAATACTTTTATCAAATACATTTTTTTTAATGTTTAAAGTTTAAAAAATTATGATTTGAAATTTAAAAAACAATAATAATGTACATAGCATTTAAAAAAAAAAATTATTATTCTTTTAAATTCAAACAATAATTCGGGAACTCCATAATTGGAGGATTTTTTACTTTGGACATTTTCTGTCGGAAATTTTCCAATTCGGTCGTCGGAGATTTCATTTTTTGTGATTTTTCATTCATCGATTTCGGAATTTTTTCAGTGGTCCCATATTTTTAAACCTTCTCTTAAAATTATGTCATTTTTCAAAATAAAAAGTCAAAATTTAATTTTGAAATCATCAAAGGTAATTTATTTTATTTTCAATTATTTCAAATCTTTTGAAATGATTTTTGACATTTTTCGGAACTTTTAAATATCTTTTAAACGTATTCCAATTTTTTAAACGTTTTTGTAAAATCCTGCACACAAAATTGTTTTAAGAGCTTCCAGATTTTTTCCAATTTTGTAAATATTTTGAAATATTTTGGAATATTTTTAAACAATCTCTGAACTATGGACTTTTTCGAAATAAAAAATCATTTTAAATCTTCCTAGAAATCTTTAAAAACAAATGTTTAATCTTTCAAAATTCTATAGCTCAATTTTTTTCTTTAATTTAAAACATTCAAAAACCTAAAGCTTATTCGATTTTTTTTCTGAATTAAACATTTTTCAACTATTTTTTAAAAATCAAAATAAAATACTTTTACTTTCAAATTACAAATAAAAAAAAAATAGAAAAATTATAATTGTAACATTCAAAGTTTAAATTTATCACTCTGAAATGCTGACAATTCATTTTTACTTGTTTACTATTGAAAATTGTTGTTTTTTGTTCAATTTCCAAATTGAATATGTTAAAAATGGAATATTTTATACTGAAATAGTACTTCAATAAGATTTAGAAATTGAATAAAGGTGTTCATTTAAGAATCTATTAATTTAAAGTGATTTTTAAATTGAACATTGTTTATGAAGACTTAATCGAATGTTTACACTTGCGTAATTATTTTCAATTTTTTAATACGTTCAATTTTTTAATTCTCTTTCTTTTCGCGATTTTTCCTAGTCGTGAGCCTGGCTGAATTTAGAACAACTTTTTCTTTTTAATAATAATTTTTCGGTTTTAACTTCCGGGACAATAATTTTATTCTTTAGGAGATTTTCTACAAATCTCGTTGATAATTTTTTTATTTTAAGAAATGTATGTAAAAATTATAACATTCTTCTTTTTCTTTAATAAAATTGTTGCCAGGAAAGCGTTTCGAAGAGTTTTTTTTAATCTTTCGGGGAAAAGAATGAATATTTTTTGAACAAAACTGACCTTGAGAGAACATTAAATATATATATTTTAAAGTTGAAAAAAATCGGGCGCTATTTTCTTTAAAAAAAAATAATAATTTGTGGGTGTGCCAAATTATCAAAAAAAAAAATAAATAAAACTTGAAAAAGCACCCTCTTAAATAGCTTTTTAAACTAAACCTTTGTTGTGTTCATTCAGTCACTTCTAATTTTTAATAGTCCTACTTTCAAATTTATCTGAAGTTATACGATTTTAATTGTTCTAAAATAATGTTTCAAGTATTAAAAGATGTTCATTTCTCATACTGTAACTTTATACAATTTTACTTTCGAACTAAATAATTTGAAATGTTTCAATCTGAAATTATCGAACAATTTCAATTCAATAATTCTTACTCTTTTATTAAGAAATTATAACCAAAAGTGTTTAAAAAAGTTCTCAAACGAGTTTTAAAAAGCTTAAAAACAGGTCAGAGGTTTTAATGGTTAAATATATATAATAGAACCGCTTCAAATTTGACATACAGGGTTCGTTATAAAAGTAATGCGCATTGGTTCCGGAAAAAAATTTATTTATCTCACTGGTACAAAAGCTTTAAAAATGTTCAAAGTAGTCTCCCTTGGACGAGATACACTTGTGTAGGCGTGATTTCCATGCCTCGAAAGCGGCCGCAAACTCCTCGGCCGAAATGCCCTTCAAAAATGATGTTACATGGGCTTTGACGTTGTCCAAAGTTCCCCAACGGTTGCCCTTAAGATCTTGCTTCAAGCGGGGGAATAAGAAAAAGTCACACGGAGCCAGGTCCGGGCTGTAGGTCACTTTCTATCAATTCCAACAATTCTTGACAGCGCAAAACTCGGAGGTCTTTTTCTTCTTGAGTGAGCACTTTTGGTACCAGCTTTGCGCATACCTTTCTCATCGCTAAATCTTGCGTTATAATCCCGTGCACTGCAAATGTACTAATGTCTAGGGTGTCTGCGATCTGTCTGATACCTAATCGATGATCGGTGTCCAAAAGTTTCTGCACACGCTCCACGTTAGCGTCGGTTCGCGCGGTTGTTGGTCGTCCGGAGCGTTGTTCGTCGGCGACGTCGGTTCGACCCTCTAAAAATGCCTTATGCCAGCGTCCTGAATGCGATCTTGATATACAGTCATCCTTGAAGAGTTCTCGAAGCATACCGTATGTTTCGGTTGAATTCTTGTCAAAGCGCACACAAAACTTGATCGCGTACCGCTGCTCGCTCGAACCTTCCATGACGACGTGTTACACGTTTCGAAAACACCTTTTGCGCGAAGTCACGCCCACTCGCTCCCAGAGCTCGGAGTCAACTGCCGCCAAGCACACTGTGTCGGTAAGACCCCCCTCCACATTTTGCCGCCTCGCTGAGGTCGCTGCGTGGTATAGTCGCGTCAAAAAATATCCATGCGCATTACTTTTATAACGAACCCTGTAAGTCTACTTTTTGATGTTCGACATACAATTATTCAATTTTAAAAGTTATAAATTACAATTGTGAAAAATAAAAAATACATTTTAAATAATTTATATTTAAAACCAAATAAATTTGCATACTTCAATATGAAAGCAGATGAATACATTGAATTTAAACTTTTTACCTTCTCACGTTGTAGTAATTTCGAATCCCAGAATAAGTTATTTTTGGCCTAACCTATAACTTATAACGAAAATTGTGAAAATTCAAACAATAAGCCTGTATGCTGAAAATAAGGTCATTTTTACCGTTAAAATTTGAGTTGTTAAACTGAAGGCTGAAAATTTTTTAAATTTTACAATTAGTGTTTTGTAAATTGTATTGTCATTTTTAAAAAAGTATAATTATTTTTTCAATTTTCGCAAGTTTTCCTTTTTTACTACCTAGAGGTAGAAAAAGTCTCTTCAATTTTTTTGAATTTAAATCATTTATTTTCTGAGAGATATTCCAATTTAATTTAGCCCCATTTATCAATGACTAAAATGCATTAGAAAAAAATCGCCAAGACCCAAGGATCAAAATTTTATACATATTTTTTTAAATAAATACTGTAGGCAAACCAGGCGCGCATCCAAAATGGTGGTGAAACGGCGATCGCCCCCCCCCCCCAGGATTTTTCGACTTACCGTAAAATGGTGCATATGCATGTATAAACACAACGTGTCTACACAATTTTGTGATACCCCCCACCCCCTTTCACTGGAAACGCGCCAAGGGAAAACATCGACAAGATTCAGGTGTCGAAATTATAATTACAGAGAATTTTCTGTACTTTTACAGGGACACCTGAAATACATAAAAATAAAATTGCCGATTCGGTAAAACTCTCTCTGTCTCGAATAATAAAATTCAAAAACTAATAAAATTCCCGAACAGTTTATAATATTACCGAATTTGAAAATTTCCAAATAATAAAATTCCCTATATACAAAATTGTTTCTTAATCAATATTATTTATTTATGAAAATTACGATAATAAAATATTTTTATCGAATAGATTTTTGTTTAATACTAAGCGTTATAAAATTATTGTTTAAATTTAAAATTAAAATAATTCTACAAAAAATGTATAGAAAAACTGATGTAAAAACACGTGTGTTTTAAACGGAACAAAAGTTCTCTTTAAATTTTCCTCGAAGATGATAACATTTTCTAAACAAATTTTGCAAGATTTAAATCAGCACTAATTTATCTCAAAGTTTCTCTTAAATTTTTTAAATTAACAATTCGATTTTTCGGAAGATTCTTTGTAATTAAAAAAAATACCATGTATATTTTCAACTAAAATATCTTATCCAGAAACATGTTTTATTTTCAATTATTGTTATTTTAAATTTAAACAATAATTTTCAAAACCTTTAAACGTTAAAAAAGTTGTTTCTTTGGTGTAAATATTTAATTATTCCAATATAAAAATGAATAAAAAATGTATCAAGTACAAATTTTTTTAGCGTTGGTTTATCTCGAAATTTCATTCTAGTTTCTTTTTTTTATTAAACAATTATATTTTTCGAGAAATTTTTTTTTACAATTTTTTAAAAAGACTATGTCCAGAAAACCTGGCTCAAGCTTCAGATATGAAAAAATTGAGCGTTATGTCAAACTTTTCTAATCTAAAAATAGATTTCTACTGCTTTACCGTCGTATTTTACGAAGAATAAGAAAACAAGAATTCGGCTTCGTAGTACGGTGAGGGCAGCACCTCTGAGCGAAATTTGCCATGCCTGGAATTTAAAAGTGACGTTAATTTAGTGTGGAAAAAAGCCCGCAAGCGGGAAAAAACCACAAAGATTAATTCAATAATGAAAGTTTCATTTTTATTTTACTAGATTGTACTTAAATTGAACACCATTTAACACCATTCAACTTTGAATATTGTTAGGAATATCCTTTTTCTGAATCATTATCCAAAGGAGTTAATTGAGAAAAATATTGCAATTAGAGTTCCACAAATCAAAAACAAAGACATTAATAATTTGCTTGTGGATAATCAGAAAGATTTAAAGGAATATAGTTCGTTTAATACTTTTGTTCTTCCATTTTTTGGTCAAATTTCTAAAACTATTGAACTCATGTTAAAAAAATTTTAAATTCATACGATTTTCCGCATTCCATTTAAAATGGATTCGGTGATAAATTTTTGCAAGGATCCTTTGGATAATTTTGAAAAGGGTGGTGTTGTCTATAAGATCACTTGCAGGATCTGTGGGATAAATTACGTGGGGCAAACTGGCAGACTTCTTAATACTAGGATAAAGGAGCACAAAAGTGATGTTCATTTGGGACGCTGTTATAAGAGTGTTTTTGCCAGACATACAAAGGCATTTGCTGATGTTGACCATGAGTTTGACTGAGATAATGTTTAAATTTTGCATAGTGAAAGTAATGAGAGAAAGAGGGAATTCATGGACATGCTTTATATTAAAAAACAAAAAAAGTTATCTATTAATTTAAAAACCGATTTGGATGGGTTGAACAAAAGTTATGCTAATATGATTAATTACAGATAACGTAGCTGTTTCATGAATTCTATTTTTCTTTTACTTTCTCTATTTCTGATGTAATTGTGACAGATATTTATATTGTGTTTACAACAGATTGGCCTACTGACCCTCATTCGATTCTCAGGTATCAAAGAGAGAGCACCTGTTCGTGGGTGCTGTCAATTTCTACCACTTAAAATTTTCTGGCCTTGATAAGGGTACTGTACGAGTACCGAAGCGTTGGTAATGCAAATTTATTTATTGTTGTTTTTCATTTTTATTTAATTGTGATTTGATGGTCATAAAAATAAAAAAGACGAAAGAAGGAAAAAGAGAAGGAAGGGGATGTGGTTGGCTGCCTTCTCATTTTTCTTTCCTTTCCGTTAAATGGGATTTTTAATTTGGATTTTGGTCTAATTTAAATTTCGTAAATTTTAAACTTTATTTAATTCTTAAATTCACCTAAATTTCATTTAAATGTTAATTTAGCTCAATTTTATTTAAATTTTAAATTCAACTGAATTTTATTTAATTTTTCAATTTATCTTTATTTCATTTAAATTTTAAGTTTAGTTTTAAAAAATAATTTTAGAAATTTCACTAAAATTCTAAAGTACGAAAAGAATTTTTTTACATTTATTTATTGTCTAGAAATTTTAAAATAATAATAAATAGAATATTCTTAGGCTCACTTTAATTTGCATATAAATAGGTAATTCAGTGTTCATAACATTTTTGGTGTACAGGCCGTACAGAGCCAGCCGACCGACTCAACTATAGAAAAGATTGCTATAGTGGCGGCGAAGGCGAAGGCGAGAAACAGAAAATCGCGTTCGGTTTGGAATTCAACAAATTTCGGTGTGCGCCCCGGCCTCGCCCTGCCCGCTAACGTGGTAGGAGGGCGCGGTTGCCATAGAAATAGTGAAAAATTGAAGAGGGCAGCACCTCGATATAGTCGAAAATGTAGTTAGATATATATATCGGCCGTCCCCACCACTGACCCATGCCGTATCTAGGGCCTAATATCTTTGGTATGACACAGAACAGCAGCGCTCCAGTTTTAAGAAGTACCGCGTAGTTGGGCGCGCAAGAGGGCAGATGCAAAAACTGTCTAAAAAAATAAAGCTGCACCTTTTCGATATCACCCAAAGGATTTTGCCCCCAGATTTGGACCCCGCATAATAGAGTGCTAATTATCAAGCTCTCATTCACTTTAGCGTATGTTGACTATGAGTCCGCATTGAGATTGTTAATTGTCCCCAAGGTCGCTCCTACCGCAGAATTAGCTGAAATTAAAAAATTTTTCCCAGCGCTAGACTACAAACAAGAATTTATATACGGTACCCTTAGATACAGGTAGTCTCTGGTTACGTCGATTTTTTCCTCTCCAAATTTGAATGAAGTAAATTTATTGACTGAAGCGTTTTCCCCTCTTTGGAATATCACAATTTTTGTTTTCTCCGTGTTTCCTTTTAATCTGTTCTGAATACAATATAAACGTAACGCTTCCAATTTTCTAGCTAATTCTACCGGAGTATCTGACAGTAGCACTGAGTCATCCGCGTACGCCAGTATCAGGATCTCTACAATGCTGCTAACAGAAATTTCTCTGCACCCTTGGCTTCGCAAGAAATCTTCTAAATCACTGATAAATATAGAGAACGAATGAGGCCCGAGTACTTCGCCTTGCAACATCCCTTGGGAAACCTTTACAAATTCTGTGCAGCTTTCCTTCATTCTTGTCCTTTCGGTATAGTTTATTCCACAATAAGTCGTGTAGGACGGAAGGAAAAGCAGATTTGAAGTCGACAAACGCTGCGTACACCGCCCTTCTTGAGTGCCTGAGATGAATTTGAATGATGGCATGCAGCGTAAAAAGGTTATCCAAGCAACCCCTGCCTCTCCTAAAGCCCGATTGAAACTCCGAAACTGCATAGTTTTCTTCTATCCAGGTTATTAGCCTTTCTAAAAGAATTTGCGTAAAAATGTTGCCGATGCAATTCACTGGAGTTATCGGCCTGTAGTTGTCAGGATCACTTGGGCCAACCTTCATGTGCAGCATGGTCATGGTAAGTGCTCCCTAATTTTTTGGAACTTTCTCCACTTCCATGACTTTATTATATAAGTCCTCTAAATACAGTGTCCAGTTTTTCAGTAGTCTTTTGAAAAAGCTATAATTTATTTGATCCCAACCTGCTGCTTTCGCACCCTTACTCTTTCGCAGACTTTTTAAATTTTCGCCCGCTGTAATTCGCCCGTCTAATAAAGGCACCACGATGCGATTGAGACTGGGCGTAAACAAGGTATAAATCGGGAAAATGGCACGAAGATAAGCTTTTTCGGTTTCCTTATCGATAACATTAGTTTTTAGGTTTCTACAACGCTTAGTATTTACAATTGACTTCTATCATCGTCGTTTTATTATCATCGTTTTGTATGCCTTTTTGAGCTGAAAATACTTTTCGCTGCTGAAGCCTTTGAAATCTTCTTCACGACATTTCTTAAAAGCCTGGTTTATTCTTAATCTCTTTTTCATTTCCAAGCTCTCTGCTACCCCTGTCACCGCTTTTATCAAATTGTCATTCTTATCGTCCAAACTCAGATCTTCTCTCGGAACTTCGTCCTTCCATCTCATACTCTCGTTAAATTCCACAGCTTTCGATCTGTCGAATAATATTCTAACCGTCACCGGCACATTTCCTTGCTTATGGAATGACTCACTATTAAAGTCGGCTAAAGATAGGATGGTCGGGAGATGATCTGATATAGTAACAATCGGCAGTACTTCAAGATCCTTTACCCCCAGTATGAAATCAACAACTGAGCTTTTGACCAATTAAAAGATATACTCGAAAGATGATAAAAATAACTTAGCAAAATACGTTTTTTTACATGAAAAAATACCTATCCCGCTCATTGCTCTGCCTTTTGATGCTTCTCTCCGTGCTGGCGAGATGAATTAAAGCTTATCCTCGGCAAATGCAGACATATTCATTCTTGAAGCTGGTACCCATGCCTCATATATACAGAAGATATTTTTCTCGTTGTACGCTGACTTGAGGTCTATTAGTTTTGAGAATCCATGAATATTCCAGAAGATAATCGCTAGACCAACCTTGCCCCAATTCTCCGTTGTATCCCCCAATGACACGTGCTTCGTTGGATGATTTCAGCTCAAAAGTGAAGATTATACTATTATTCTGAATGAGCGATTTTTCCATCTGTCTAAAATGCCACAATAAGAATAAGATACCTCCTAAACTTACTTACTTCTATGTCCATAGCGACCGCCACACAGTTTTCTATTCTCCCAAAGAGAACGTGTTTTCAATATATTTAATTCCTTCTAATTGTACGGGTGACGCACCTCACAAAGATATTTTTATTATTCAGAAGTTGTCATATTTTGATTTCATTTAATTCCTAATGATAAGTTCACAAAATATGTGTAATAAGTTGTTTTAATTTCTTCATGCCGAATGTAAATTCTGAAATTTTAATTCTAACCAATTCAACTCTGCCTTTCTAGAGTTAAAATGATTTAAATTCACACATTTGCATAGATTTCTTTGTTGCATTTTTTAAGACGTTTAAATAAATTATTAAAATATACATAGATATAAATTAGAATATTTTTGGAATTTATAAGTTATAAAAAGATTTAATAATGAAAAAAGGTTAAATAAATGCTTTCCTTAAATTGTACTAAGTCGATTGAGTAATATAGAACTCTGATTCGTGAGAGGCAAGGGGACTCACGATAAAAAAGCACCCCGATTCTTATACTTATTGTAATATATAGAATGTCTTTTTTTTCCT